>NC_135229.1:5111913-5275832 GCF_052324685.1 Brachyhypopomus gauderio | reverse complement strand
ACAGTTGCGGTAAAACCACCGTAACTGGGAATGGGTCCTGTTTGTTTATGTAACCCTGTCCATGGAAGTAAACTCTCGACTAGTTTGGTCCGTGGGTTTTTGCTTCTGCTGTGCTATAAAAGCCCGATCCGACGTATCCATCACTTTTCAGTCCTCGTGTGAGCTGCGTCCAGCTCTGCAATACTAAAATATGCATGCCATGACATCTCAGAACACCTCTACTTCTGAAAAGCTTGATACACCCCTGGCTAAGGGGAAACAGTCAGAGCAAAATAGATAATACCAGATAGAAAATACCATAAGAAATGAAAGAACAATACAAGAATTTTATTTACATTACATTTACATTACAATAAAATTAATTAATTACTTTAATTCATGGCAGGCGCATAAGCATTAATTTGGCACAAAATAAGCACCCCTACGACTCGCTCGTTGGATTTCTGTCCCCTTTTATATACTGAGATGATCTATTATTCTCTGTTGTCCATGCTGATGCGGATTACGTGTGTATCCAAGACAATCTCATAGTAGGCCTAGGCTAGGCTATATTAATGTTTTCCTGTTTTTAATTCGCTGTACTTCAAGAAGACTACAGTATTTTGGTCTGTTAGCGTTTGTAGGAAATTGTACTTTATTTGCATTACCTTATCAAACAACTGCTTAGCATTTAAGAATCTCTTGGAGACAAACAAAGCGTTAACAGATATATCGTGGTGGGCGCAGAGAAGCAATGACAGAAAACTTGCAGCATAGGATGTAAGAGAGACAACAGGATGGGTAAACGTACGATGAGCACAGGTGTGAAAGGTCATGGGGACACAGAGTGCTCACTCGGTGCAGAATGACAAGCAGGCAGTTTTTTTTATAGACAGGAAGACAAGTTTTCAGACATAGGGAGATTCCATGTCCGAGCAGAAAGGGTGAGGGCCACACTCAGGGGGCCACAACTATAAAGAAGAGGGAGAACGTGTGTGGGGGAGACCTACACACAAAGCGACACGAATACCACAGAGTAGAGTAGTTTAGGCTTTTGTTGTGTACTCTCCAGAGATCTCTGTATTTTAATTTGCTTTAATAAAAGGTCAAACGACATAAAACTGGTGATGTTTCTGTTGCATCAAGGAACACGCTGTGCTAGGTAGGAGGAGAACAAAACCCAACACGTTTCACAGTAGTACTATTTTATTGCAATGTTTACTGAGTAGGTCTGGTTACGTAAATTGTAACTAGAATAAGTAGACGCGTCAATCTCCGGTCCTGCAAAGATTACTTCTGACAGACTTGGATCTAATATTCTGATGTTATTGAAGAACGTGGTTCGGCTTTCAGGTGTGATTGGCCAGCAAACTCGCCTGACCTATAAACCCCATAGAGAATCTGTGTGGTATTGTCAAGAGGAAGATGAGAGACACCAGACCCAACAACGCAGACGAGCCGAAGGCTGTGATCAAAGCAACCTGGGCTTCCATAACACCTCAGCAGTGCTACAGACATCACCTCCCTGCCACGCCACATTGATGCAGTATTTCATGCAAAAGGAGCCCTGACCAAGTATTGAGGCCATTTACTGTACGTACTTTTCAGTAGGCCAACATTTATGAATTAAAATTTGTTTTCAGTTGGTCCAGGAATTTCCCTCTGGGATCAATAAAGTATCTATCTTATATAATATTCTAATTTTCTGAGATAATGACTTTTGGGTTTTCATTGACTGTAAGCCATAAACAACATTAACAGAAATAAACACTTGAAATGAATCTACATAATATATGCGTTTCAGTTTATGTATTGAATAATTGAAATAAATTAACTTTTTTGCTGATATTCCAATTTATTGAGATGCACCTGTATATGGTACCTGCAACATTTCGTTTAGTTGTGATGCATGACCGCCATCTAGTGGTCAAGTCAGGTAGTGGAACATCATTTGCGCTTCTGCACTTCCGTTATCAAGTTCCCGTTGACCGACTCTGTATGTTGCTTCCAGTAGCATCGGAAATAGTACTGCTTATGAACTCCACTTGTACACATAGTAATACATTCAACCAATAATCTTTCTGTAGGAATCTTTAAATCAAAAACTTTAGTCAAGGACAATTCAAACACTGAATCATTCCTTTATTTGTCACTTACAATACAGCACATACATCCTTCAGCTAAGGATATAAAACAAACTTTAATGTCCTTACATCATAAAGAGAAACAATCCGAACATCCTTAAATGTAGCTACACTTAAACATGATTAATACATCTACCATAGTTTCACTCAAGAGGACTTTGTTGTTTGTTTACCATTTAAAATGTATTTTACACATCTGCACCATGGGTTCGTCGCCATTTGGTCAAGTATAAATGAGAAAGGGAGGTGGGGGTAGGTGGGGGCCTTGCGCAAGTCAGCGCTGCGTGGGCAACGCCTACCACACCACCTGTTCACAAGCCTTTGCCTTTGAGAAAATGAGACAAAATTAGTTTGTCACGCTTTTAAATTTGCAGTACATGCATCGGAAAACCTCACATTAATACCCCATAATGGTTCACCGTCAACACTGGTTTTTTTTTTTTTTTTTCTTCTTTCAGGATAGACAACGGGATTTGCATCTGATGTTCCTCTCGGCTCCCTTAAGCCACAAGGGATGGTTCACTTCTCCAGGCTGAAGCTTTAAAAGGGGAAGCATCTCCAGGCTGAAGCGGCCTGCTCAAAGGAGCACACGAGCACCCTGCCCCTTTAAAGTGCCTCTGGATTAGACAAAGGCTTGAGTCGTATAGCAAAGATCAGTAAACCTCTTAGAAAAATAGATCTGCGAGTTCATAGTGGTGTTCGTAGAACATGTTAGAGCATATCTAGAACATTGAGTGTTTTGCAAGAGATATTATAAATAGCTTAATATACAAACCTTCCTATAATAAGAAATAGCAGGAGGAGAAAGGGAAATTTTACAAATCGCCAGTACATTTTTTAGCATGCTTTATATTCCAAACATGTCAACACAGCTTCTGTTATCCCATAGACTCATTCTCAGAGGTCCCAAGGACAGCCTGCATGACCCCTGGCTTGAAAAGAGGGTCCTGGGTCTTGGAGGGAGAGAGGGCTACATCTGAAGATGTGCAAAGCAGTACGCCAATATAGTGTATGCACACCGATAGTGTGTTGGGCCCATTGAGACAGCGATGTCTGCCACAGCTTGGAGTGGTGGGGAAACAGAAACGGCATTCAGCAATACGCACACACACAGAACACACAGTCTCGATGGGGAAGGGGGGGTGAATACAATGTTAAATACGAGCATCACTGCGCAAAGGCTGGACTAGAGCCGTGTTCACAAAGTTTTGCTGCAGAAAGCAAGACGTCGTCTTGATCAGACCCGTCCTTCCCAACAGGAGAGGAACTTCTACACCTACAAATGACCGAGTGGCACCAACACTCGCGTGTAGGAAGGGGAAGCAGGTGAATTTGTTGAATCGGAAGGTTTTCTTGCTCCGATATTCACAGTGATCGCTTGCCAGACGGAACACAAGTTGTTGCCAGGGCCTGTGTTGTGTGCGTATCTGGGGGGGGTAATCGATGTCTCGCCAAATGCTCGAAAAATGGGGCGGGTGGAAGTGGCCCGTTACGTACAAGCCGGCGAGATCGGTCATGCTCCAAATGCTGACCATGTGATCTCGGACGAAGGCTGAAAGGAAGGACAGTAACAAAGAGGACAAAAGCGTGGAACAGGCCTTAATAACTCAACACGCGCACACGCACCCCTGACCCATATAATGGTCTCCAGGGGTTCAAACGACCTCATGCACACAAAACCCCCCCCACCCAATCTGCCCAGCAGAGAGCACATGTACACAGGAAGGCAAGGGGGCAAGAGAGAGAGAGAGACAGACAAAACAAACAAAAAAGCAAACAAAAAGATACAAAAACATTGCACCGGCAGTCCTCGGAGTCAGGAAAGCTGTGTGCCTTCCACACACAGGGAACTGCTCACAGAAGAGGGAAAAAAAATATTTCACAAAAGATCCAGCGAAGGTCTCTGAAGGACACGTCTTTTAGAAGCCTGCGCGTTCCCTAAGGTTCAGTGCGCAAGAGAGACCCCCCCCCCCCCCCCCCCCCCCCACACGCCCCCCTCGATCAGCACGGAACTGCCGTGTTACGCCGGCCGTCGGTCAAAAGCTCATCGGTCTTGAAGGTTACCATCCTTGAAGGTTACCAACGTAGGCCCTCAGAGTCAACGGCCGTTAGATCTTTGCCGCGAGATCGGACGTCACTGGCCATAATGTCTCAACGTTTTCTCTGCCTCCGGTTTGGGAAGGGCCCCCGAGTCCGGCCCGCGGGCCCCCGGTGCTGAAGCCTCAGGCGTACTGTGCGGCCAGCTCCTGACCTATGAACCGACGGAGGCGCTCCAGGTACTGGCTGTAGAGCTCGATGTCGTTGTGGCCGGCGCCCTCCACCCACAGCGGCTCCACCGCCTTGGGGCAGCGCTCGAACAGCGCCAGGCCGTGCGAGAAGTCGATCACCTCGTCCTCCGTGCCGTGAATGATCAGAACGGGCGACGTGATCTTGGAGACCTTCTCGATGCTGAGAGAGAGAGAGAGAGAGAGAGAGAGAGAGAGAGAGAGAGAGAGAGAGAGAGAGTGTAAACTGTAAACAGCACCGACCCCGGGGCCCACAGCAGACAGAGCCGTTAACTCACTTGGGGAAGGCGTCGAAGCAGTAGGTCTTCTTGGTGTCGGGGAAGGCCACCCTCATGCCCGAGGTGAGGGGAGAGTGGAGAACCACCGCAGCACACTCGTAGCGCGAGGCCAGGTCCACCGTGGGCACCGTGCCAATGCTCTGCCCATACAGGATGATGTTCTCAGGGCTGATGCCATACCTGCAGACGAATAAAAGGAGGACAGAAATCCATTACAAGGCTTGAAGACAAAAACCAAATAAACATCCCACCGACTGTTAGCTAATGGGTTCTACTCTGGCTTTGCCATGGAAATGGTGATGGGCTTCATAGGGATCGTAGGTCGACCTCTTGAGCGTAATGTAGCAACGTCATTTCTCAACCACAATTTTTGTCCTATATTCAAGTTAAGAAACTAATAAATATATATAAGGATATATAAAGGGATCTGCAATCTATGGAAGGCCATAGAAGACAGAAGAGCTTCATATTGGCTCTTCATCCTGCATGTTCCGGAAGTGCGGGGGGTGTTCCGCTTACCTGGTGCGAAGTGCGTTCCAGGCAGCGTCTATGTCGGCGTAGAGGTTCTTCTCAGAAGGCTTCCCCGTGCTGGCCCCGTAGCCGGAGTAGTCGTAGGAGAAGATGTTGCAGTTGATGCGCGTCCCCAGGCCGATGTAGAAGCTGCTCATCTGACCAAGGTCCACCGCGTTGCCGTGAGAGAACAGCACGGTAAACCTGCAGGGACGGACATCGGGGACGAAAGCCTCAATGAGTGTGGACGCCATGCAGCTAGGAACAGTAATGATCAATATGGAAAAACAAAGATTATTACTGTTCTCCATGAAATATGAGGGTTTTTGGTTTATGTTTATGTGATGTGGCTGACAACGTGCCTCCTAACTGTGTTCTACAACAATCTGATCACATCCTCACTGGGTCACACGCAAACAACACGAATAAAAGCCGCACTCTACCTCGCCGTGGGCGCGCAGTGGATGTACATGCACCCCACTTTGTTCCCGCGACTAGAGCGAGTGAGGAAGACCTCGGTCCCGTCCAGCTCCCGCTGGGAGTACTGGAACTCGGCTCGCTCCGACAGATACAGCTTCCACCTGGCCTCTCCGCCTCTGTCGCCGAACCCCGCGGCCGCGGCCCCGCGCAGCCGGGAGCGCAGACTCGAGGCCCCCGTGGTGGAGGTAACGGCCGGGGTGGAGTCCAGGTCCGGCAGCAGGGTGTACGTCGGCTCCGGGGGCAGGAAGGCCAGCTTGGCCGCGATCCGGCTCGGACACGGAGGGCAGCAGAACAGGCCGCACAGCTCGCCGACGGACAAGCCGTTCATCTTGGGCCGCCGAGACGAGCGCCACCTGGAAGAGACTGTGAGGGGGGGGAGAGGCTTCATACGGGCCCCGGGTGGAGGGCAGATCCAGCCTAGCTCATTAGCAAGGCTACGTTAGCTAGCTAGCTATATGACTGTTGCTAATGCTAATGGCTCGCGACCTAGAATGGCTGAAGTTGCTGGTTAGCATGGCTAAAGGCTAGCTTAGCATTAGCATTAGCCGTCCTGACACATCAAGAATTACACCACCACTCACCAACAAACTAGTTGGAGCTCCGGTCGGGCCCCCCGGATGCCTACACATGCGAAGACACTAAACTCTCTTCCGGATGTACGAGGCGCGTCCCTAAAATCATCTTTGAACGAATGCGCCGTGAGAAACCGCACAGCTCCGGTGAGCGACTCGCTGTTTTGCTACCCGTGGATGAGAATGTAGTAAAAAAACGGTGAAGTCTGACGCGTCGCTGCAGAGAAAAGCGAAAATCACATATTCCACAATAAAAGTCATCCGACGCGTCCAATGTGACCCGGAGAGGTGAAAGACGTCGTGCACGTCTTTCGTGAAATGGCATAATAAATTATGTGTTCAATTCTAATCAAGTTGTTGAACTAATATACAGGGCGACAAAAAAAATAACGGAAATAGCAATGGAAAATAAATGAAAACTAAATGAGCTCTGCAGAGTTCAAATAATTAGTGCCTAAAACAAGTGCCATCTTTTTTAAAGAAATCGAATTAAATGGGCAAACAAAGATTAACACAATGCGTGACAGAGAAAGACCTCAGTATTAATAGTTTGAAACTTATTTTATAGACCTAAGGTAATTTTAGATTAATTTAATAGATTCATGATTAAATGGGTAAATGCATTACTGATTGTATCTATATCAGTATTGTATATACTTCTATAACTACTTTATTCACTGGAGTCCAACATTGCTGGAGCACAACTGTTTGACTTCAAAGTCAGTTGACAACAATCTGTGTAAACATTTTGACTTCTTTTACGTGTAACTTTGTTTTAACCAAGCTTGTGTGTTGTCATAACTTTAATATACATTTCTTTTTTACATTTTTGACAAGATTATAGCAGAATCAAATTGGTGTTTTTGAAAAGTTTTACGTTCTGTCCAAAACTGTGCCCTATTCACTCCTCTCCTAGATGAAATAGACCACTATTAAGGGGAACAAAATTTGTCAGATATGTGAACAATTTTGCCACATCAGGTTTGCCGCATAAACAACACGTCATGTCACAGTCCACTATAACACGTCTGACAACATGCCAGGCAGATTAAGCCTGTCATGTCTTCTTTGATCTCTAATGTAATGTAAGCAATCAGTTGACATGCTAGCTTGTAAAAATATTGTTTTAATGATTTGATCTGAAAGCTATACAATCTAGTTGACCATAAACTCAAAATATGTGACTACAGAAAGAACCTTAAAAAATGAAAGCATTTCTGAATATATTTTCAATTAATCTGCTACTTACATTTGGAACAGGTATTCCACACTATGATTTCAGACACCACTACAAGATGGCAGGATAGTGAATAGAGCTTGCAACATGTTTCTGGGTTTATTCACAACCATAGTCATGCACTAGCTTTGATTTTTACTATGCAACATTCAATTCATTGTGTGTGTACCATAGCCCCCTAGTCGTGCGCACCACAGCCCCCTAGTAATCACTAGTGTGTGTGTGTGTGTGTGTGTGTGTGTGTGTGTGTGTGTGTGTGTGTGTGTGTGTGTGTGTGTGCGCGCGCGTTCTAACCGCACAGATGGATAAATGTGGAGGACAAATTTCGATTGAGGTGAAAATCATAACTGACAAAATATGGCACATTTCATGTGTTTGGAAGACTTATTTGATCACCAATGTATAACTTTTTTAAATCAAAAATTGTTATTCTATGGTCACTTTTAACACAAATGTTTAAATGCCTAAACAGATGCTTATTAAATACATTTTTATGCTTTGACTGCTGTATAAATAAATTCCTTATTTTTTTAATTTAAAAAAATACAGTTTACAACTGTATTATTTTTGTAATTTCTTCACCTTTCCGTAGAACAATTATATGTTAATAGTTAGACTAGAATGTTTGCACTATAACTGACATGATTAGCAAACATATGCTATTTAAACAGCTAGTTTACCATAGTCACAAACACTTAGCCCGCACCTGTTTCTGCTCATTATGGTGTTTACACATCTCATTCCGTCACAAAGCAATGGGTGTGATTTTCCTCAATGTAATGACTCATATGTAATAATAATGTATAACTATTTATTATCACGTCAGTGAAACGCTTTAATGGTAAGGAAGGAGCTAGCAGGTGGGCTTTATGGACTACAATACCCAGAGTACACTGCCGTTTTATTGACGAACTGAACACAGCAAAAACCGTCGTTCGGTCTGCCGAATCGGCCAACTGAGAAGAGGCACTCAACAAATGTAGTTGTTTACTCAAATTTCTCCTTAGAGCAAGTTGCTTTAAACTTTGTTTAGGGTTTTGAAATTTGTTAGAATTTTAAAATTTTTAATCTAACGTTACTTAACACATAAAAAGGCGGCGTGTGCTAGTTTGTGAAGACAAATCGTCGCGAAGTGGGATTGTTTAGCTAGCTGCTGTGTGGCTAAGCTTTCGCTACGACAACAAATCGCTAGCTCGCGAGCCCACACATTTCGTAACTGACCTTTTTTTGTTATCCGAGCGGACGAGGGAACGAAACGTATATAATGTCAGACAGTTAAACGTTTATTATAGTGTTGTTAATCGTGTGGGTTTTTTTAAAAGGGTATTTAGACGTCGAATTTAGCTTGCTGGCAACTCCAAACAAACAAAAGACGTTTTTTTGGTGTGTGTGTGCGCGTGCGTGTGCGCGTGAGTGTGTAGCTAGCGGGCTAACGCACAAAGCCAGCTAGCCAAAGGAGCTAGCTTAGCTCGAGTTAGCCACACGCTATTATTATTTTATTTTATTTTTACACGTTCGTTTGACCGTGAGGTCCTCTCGGAAAAAATGGCCCAGCACGGCAACTCCCACGTAGCGAGCTCGCAGAAGGCGCTGATGCTGGAGATGAAGAGTCTCCAGGAGGAGCCGGTGGAAGGCTTCAAGATCACGCTGGTGGACGAGGCGGACCTGTACAACTGGGAAGTGGCCATCTTCGGACCCCCCGAATACGCTGTACGAGGGGGGTTACTTCAAGGTTCGTGCCAGATTAAACATCGCGATCATTATACGCTTATTCGCCAAAGGTACGATTCAGCCGTTGGCCATTTCGCCAGCTATATTTAGCAGGAAGCAACCCTTCGCTTTGACCTATATTTAGTCTGATGTAGCCTAACGTTAGCTAGCTGGATAAATAGGTACAGCTACATGGCTGTGCACACAGTGTGAACCCCTTGGCGAGTTAAAGTGCCACCCTTACTGTACCTCCTTACAGTATATTGAAAACCCAGAATGTTTCACCTTTTTTTAAAAATACACCAACATCTTGACTAACAAGCTCGGACGACTGGATGTGACCGTGCCGAGTTGTTTGGCCTTTTAGAAATGTGATCTTGGTCACTCAGGAGTGTGTTGGTGGAGTAGATGGCACGCTACTTCGCCAGTCACTTTGTTTTGTTTCTTTGTTCCTGCTCTCCATCAACAAAGCATCCGTATGGTAACAAACAGTGGTGTTAGATGTCCCTGGCATTATGTATCTCGGTGTATGCGCCTTTCTGTAGCATACACTGTTAAAAATGTAAGATGGAACGACCCTTAATTTTTTTTATTGACTATCCTAAGGACTAAGATTATTGCTTTTTAAAAAACTGTGAGAAACCTAATGGTATTCTGACCAGTTTCATCTAGTAAACATTTGAAACACAATCACAATATAATAACCCCCTGTAAAGAAGTTACTTTAAAACATGTGTCCATGAAGTAGGAAGATTGTGTTGGATGGATCTGTGTTGTAGTGGCTTTTGTGTTCTGGTTTCACTGTTGCTTTTATAATGTGATGATGAATAAGTGTATACAGAGGAGATGTGGGTGGAATTGATCAAAGTTTCAGTTCTCTCAATCCAAGCAATAGGCACGAGGACCCTAAAGAATATGTTCATTGTTTCACTTCTGCTTTACCAACTGAGATATAATTACCAGAGCTACATCTGGCGAGATTCTACGGTAAATTAATTGATCTACTTCAAGTAGGCCTGAGGATTATGATCGCAGAAGCGATTAGATTGTAACGAACAGATTATTTTTTTTTTTTTCAAAACTAGGTCACGCAGATGAAAGTTTGCTTCCCGTCTTTTGTTTATACTGGTCGAGCTCCATGGGTTTGGCAGATACCGTGTCGTCATGGCTCTCTGTGCCTGGCTCCGCGGCCTTGTTCAGACATGAAGAGTGACGGTGAACAGAGAGCGAGGGCCGCTCCCCCCTCTCTGCGTGTGCCGGCGTACTGGGCCCCCGGGGCACCGCGGGAGGATCCAGTAGTGCTACTTCCACTGTTCACAAGACTCATCTTAACACAATCTGACGGACGCCTCAACAACCAGACGGTGGAATCTCCGCTTTGACACGGACGTCTGTGTTTGTTTTAAGGGTTCCGTGCAAGTGCTTTAGACAAAGTAATTCTTAACACATTTAAAGACTGTAAAACCTGTTTTCATTGGTGCTCGTATATCTCCACTAATTGACCTATATTCCGTGCATTACTCGATATTAGCACTTTTTTTTTTTTTGAAAGACTAGTCTACGGCTGTGTGTAATTCTTACATAATGACAGATTAGCCTAGTTGTCTTGGGGCCTAAATTCGTGGCAACATTGATTAGCCCATTTCCTTATTTTAGAAGCCATAGCTGATTGGCCTTTGTTTAATATTAGTGTGGCCCACACCTCCCCCCACCCCCCCCCCCCCCCCCCCCCCCCATCGCTTGATTGGCTCATTTGCCATGTTTCCCTTAGTTAGTTGGAACATGCCTCCGGTCTAATCATCAGCAGCTTACCCCCCACGTCCCCCCACCACCTCCGCTGGTGAGTGGGTGTCCTCCCCCAGGCAGCTCTTCTGCTGCTGACGAGTCCCGACGCTTTGCCCCCGCTGGGCTCGTTAATGGATTCGAAACAGTTCTTGAACCTCACAGGGGCGTCGAGCTGGGTTGTCGGTCAACACGTAGCAAAAAAAAAAATTAGTCTCGATTACAGGTTGCGTTCCCGATCCGTTTAGTTCTGCGGCTCACTTGTTTGTCCTGGGCTGAACGGTGAACTTGGGCTGTTTCTTTTGGCCCCAGGCACGCATCAAGTTCCCCGTGGATTACCCATACTCCCCTCCTGCCTTCAGGTTCCTCACCAAGATGTGGCACCCCAACATCTATGAGGTAAGCGGACGTCTTTGTCTTCTCACCCGGCCATGAGTAAGAGGCAGCTGCTGTTGTAACCACGCCTGTGAAATATGGACCGTATGCGCAAGTGTATTGTCCTCGACAGCAACATCTAGACGCGTTTGGTCAAAACGCCTACAGAACACACTTCCTGAGATTGGTCAAAGTGCTCCAAGTATATAATGTGTTGCAGTGCTCATTTGCATATTGTAGCCTTCTGCAATATCAGTATTCTAAGAGCCAGTGTTGCAGTAAGGATTAGCAACTATAAATGATCCAGCCCTAATAATATGAAGTTACATTTATATAGTGCCTTTTAATATGCACACTGTCACTTTCCAATGATTAGAACTGCCAGTTTTACATTCTGTCACACACCGGTGGGTGTGATTAATAACCAGTAATCCCCATACCCAGATGGGGTAAGTAACAAACTGTTAAATAATATGAATTAGAAGCTTATTTCAGTCTTCGTTGTTAATCACAAGTTGTTTATGTGGAGTTTCATAAATATTAGACAGTTTAATGTAGGGTTGGGGGGGGGGGGTCTTGGCATTTCTGGGCGTCTAACGGCGAAGGCCTGGTGATGGAATGGCGGCGCATTCCTCCGCGAACGCTCTTCCTGTCGCTTCTCCGTTAAAGTCCCCTCGCAGCGGAGGGCCGGACGAGGAGGGAGCCGTCACAATAATCTAAACAACAGGCAGAGGCGGTTGAACAGCCCCCCCCCCCAGTGTCCCATGCTGGCGTGAGACCTCCGCGTCATGTTCCGATGTCCACGTGTAATTGGTGTTTCTTGCGCGGGGGACGTAGCCGGGTCGTCCGAGGAGCGCGAGATGCTTTACTCCGCTCACAAAGGCCAAGACGGAGCAGAACTTCTGAATGAATGCGGCTTGCCCTTTTGTGCGTCCTGCAGAACGGGGACGTGTGCATCTCCATCCTTCACCCCCCCGTGGACGACCCCCAGAGTGGAGAGCTCCCCTCAGAGAGATGGAACCCCACGCAGAACGTCAGGTGAAGAAATGGTCTCGTTTGACATAACTTTGTGCCATCACCAGCAGAGCTGATCGTGCTTCTGTCCGTGTTCATAGCTAACCCCCAAATCATGCTCAGTCTATAGGGGTAGAATAGAATGCTGTGTTTGTTCTGTGAGAGGATGTATCTAACGAGTCTTTCCTGTCCTAGATGTTTTGTGTGTGCGCGCGCGCGTTTTCATTCCAGGCTTTGTGTTACTTGCATTGTGTTACTGTTTTTTATATAGAGTTTCACATGTCTTAGCGTTTCGGAGGAAGGGCTCATATTCTCTTGCATATTCCATTTGTTGTGTGTGCACGTGCTCGCGCATTTTTAAAGAGCACCTGTCACAAAAGTAACGAGCACTGGGCGTTTCTGACCCACATGAGGAACCAGCTAAATGACCTCAGCTCTGGTTTCCTAGTAGTCTTCCCCGTCAGCCATCTTTTGCTTTCATTTCAAATCACAAATTCTTTCTGGTAATGTTGCTTGGTATATGTGTTTTCAGGACTATCCTCCTGAGTGTCATCTCGTTGCTGAATGAACCGAACACCTTCTCCCCTGCTAACGTGGACGCCTCGGTCATGTACCGCAAGTGGAGGGACAGTAAAGGAAAAGATCGGGAATACGCAGAGATCATTCGGTTAGACTTTTTTTCGCTCTCTTACCTTTTTGCTTTTCAGCCACAGCTTTTCTGAAGTTTCTATGTAATCAGTACGTTTTTGGCCCGATTCACTCATCTGTTAAGCGATACAGAACAATTAGATGACATTAATGGAGATTAGGCAGAGACACTCTATTTGATTAAGATAATGGCCATGCTGACACTGGGTTATCTAACATTCATTAAAGATGTCTTCCCAGAATAAATGAAGCTGTGAACCCAGCAGTCTGTAAGCTAATTCCCTGCATTTAGTCGGAGATCCTTTTGTGATTCGTGATGTGATTAAAAGTACTAGTCTTACAAAGAAACCTAAAATAAGTACCAAGAATGAGTGGTATACACTGCTCCACTACAACATTTAAAACTTTAGTCAGATCAAGTTGGTCTGCTGAAATGGTTGAACATGGCTGCCCTCTTGTGGTCAGAAGTCTGAATCACTGCCATCTCGTGACTATATACTGCGTCATGTTGAAACTGAGGCCGGCATTTATCTCCGGACTGGGAGAGCTTGCTATACCCGATTTCCTGATGGCTTCATTTCTTTGCCTGTTGAGGCACGATGATGAGTAAAGCCCTAAACGTGGCAGGAGAAGGCCTAGAAAGCCATTACAGGTGTCTGAAGTAAGTGTGTGTGTGTGTGTGTGTGTGTGTGTTACAGGAAGCAGGTTCTAGCCACCAAAGCAGAGGCCGAGCGGGATGGCGTGAAGGTGCCCACCACGCTGGCCGAGTACTGTGTCCGCACGCGTGCGCCCGCCACCGACGAGGGCTCCGACCTGTTCTATGATGATTACTACGACGACGAGGACTTGGAGGACGATAACGACGAGGACTGTTGCTATGACGAAGACGACTCAGGAAACGAGGAATCGTGACGCAGACGCCACCCGCCACCTTCGCCCTCTTCATCAACGTCATCGTCATCGTCGTCTTCACTTGAAAAGCTGTCGCATGCACCTTCTATTCACTCACTTGCTGTTTTTCTTTGAAAGAACTAGAAATTCTCATTTTAAGGTTCATGTTCTTTTGGTTTTATTTTTTTAAATGGAAAATCAAAGCTTTCTGTTCTCACTCTTGGTTGTTTTGGGCTCTCAAACTCTCACTGAATATTTTTCCTTCCCCCCCTCCCCTAAAGTTTTCCTTCAGGCTAACATTTTCCTTTTTTGTGCTATAAAAAATCCATGCAACTCTGTCGGGTGAAAGATGGAGCGGTTGACTATGTAATAGTGAGTTTTTGACTGAGTGGGCTCTCTCGCCGTTTTGCATGTTTCTTTGGTCATGCCTACTCCATCATTAGTGTCTTGTTATGTTTTGTGTTCGTCTCTTAATCCACAGGTTTCCCTGACACTTTTTTTCTTCACATTTGCAAGTCTGACCAGTTCAGCAATAAAATAAATGCATTTTTGCCTGTGCTCCAGGTTAAGAGTTCTGAATTGCCCTTTGCCCCCCTCCCCTCCCCAAAAGGGCTGGTTTCCTGAACCTAGATTAAGCCTAGTCTTATACTAAATCGTAGTGCCAATGGTGACTTTACCACTGGATTTGCTTTTTACTATAGTTTTAGGTTAATCGGGGGAAGCTGGCCGTCAAGTGCTTCTGTCATTTCTCTGACGCACCTGATTCAGCTCATCACCTCTTTGCATAAGCTGTTGTGGGCGGGGCAGTGGGGCGGGTCCGCTGGGGAGAGGCGTGGCGGCCGGCTCGCCCGGATCGCCCCAGCAGGCATCGTCCGCCCACAGACGGTCTGAGCCGACGGTTTTTGTGTGTAGAAGCAGTTGCTTCACGCACAAATACTTGGCAGAGTTATGGATGTTGAAGGGACGTTTAATCTTTTGTTTTCATGAATAGGTCTACAGAGTGTGTGTGTGTGTGTGTCTGTGTGTGGGTGGGTGGGGAGGGGGGGTGGTTTTACCCTGCGGACACTCAAGGACTGAACACCCCTATCAGTTTGTGAAATTCCACATGTTCAGCTGATGGTGTGTATGCTTCATGTTATTTTAATCACATACTGCTTTATGTCCTGAGACCAGAGCCAGAGTGGCTAATCGGGAGATTCGGGAGGATTCCCGATGGGCCGGCTCATGTCAATCTCTAGTTTGGGCCGATTGGGAGGGAAAAATAATTTTGGGCCGGATTTGGGCATGAAACTCCCGGGCTGAAAAAGTGTCCCACTCCGGCCCTGCCTGAGACAGAATGTATCCTATCAAGTAAGCATGGGATCCTTGCAAAGACTTCTGGGAAAAAGGGTGTTCACTGGTTGTTGTCTTATTCCATTGAGCTAAGAGTTGTTTTTGCAATGCCAACATTGTATCGTCCTCTCGTATGGATTTATTTTCATCAACTTCTAGATTTTTATTCATAGTTTTGTTCCCCATGACTGTGGAAACAATTCCTTTGTTTTGGGCTGTGTGGGTCATTCTGGATCGAGGGTAATTCTGGACTGTGTGGGTAATTCTGGACTCATGGTCGTGTTTGGGTTTTGAAAATGTTTTTTTTTCTTCACTCAGTAAAATGACGGCAGCTTTGGCATCCAACCCTTCAGCTTGTTTCAAGCCTTTGAGCATCTGTAGAGCGGAGAGGGCTTTTCACTACATCAGCATTGAGCATTTGAATTATTTAAATGTGAGCTCCTTTTTGAGTGACTCAGGATAAACCAAACAAAGGGGGGGGCGGTGTGTCGCAACAACTAAAATACCCACAAACAGCAATTGAAGCAGTCTTTGAGTTCTGTTTTCGAAGACGGTTTACAACCTCAAGTCTCGATGCTGATATGCACATGTGGGTATGTGGCTGATCATTTTACTGACCTGGATGTATTTTTATGGTTTGTTGGCATATTTAAAACTAAAAAAAATAAAAATGTTTATTAGAATAGCTCAAGGTCTCATTCCTTAAGCTGTTTATGCCTGTAGTATAGCGACTAGCTTTCATTACATTAGCTTTTCGTAAACTATTGTCCAAATATTTTATGTATATACAATTTTACACACACAGCAATGACGATATTGCATATACTGGTTGCTCACTAGTGTGGGCTAGACTACGATTTGTGATGTTTTTGATCTTAAGTTTTTCTTACAACTGTGGGTAAGGGATTCTTATTCTGGTGTACGGGACGGGGGGGGGGGGGGGGGGGGGGGGGGGGTGATACCTTAGCTTGTTCATCTGTACAAGCCAAATGCTTCTTATGTTCCAGGCGGTGAAACCAGTTTATAGTCAAATCAATAGATGTTTAAATCATATTCATCCCATGAGGTTCTAAAGTTCGGAGAGTGTGGATCAGTTATTTTTCCTTAAGCTTCCTAGCTTCTTTACTGCTTAGTGAGTGTCCATTATCTGCAAAAAGGAAAAAAAAACACCTTGCTACTGGAACCGATGAAATGTTCACTTTGTTTCTCTTCTACATGACTACATCTTTTGCAAGCGACCGAATACTTATTTAATGCATTCCATCTAACGTTAGTAAACTGGTTTCCCGTCCGTGCCCTTTGTGCAGCTGCTGACACAGCAGTTTTCTCTCCATGTACTCACCAACAAAGGTTAAATTTCACTGTCCAAGATCCAAACCTCCATGAATACATCCAAACAGTGGCCCCCATGAGCTGATCAGATAATGACACCATAGAAGCACAGGAGGTCCCATGACAGGACAACCCCCCTACATGGAATATACCACTGGCAAAGAACAGGGGTGGAATATACCACTGACACACAACAGGGGTGGCTGATCTAAGACTAGGTCAGTCAAAGCAGAGGTGTATCACACTAGACAAAAACCCAAGATGGAGACTGCAATGGAGCCTATAAGGCATTCCAGCACATAGAAGAAAGATGCTGGCAGCAAATTGAACGCATGACAACATATGGAGAGAGACAACCCCATGGTAGAGAACACGTACAACATACCAGCTGGACACCCAATTCCAAATGGGAGGAGCCACAGAGAAGTGGAGGCTGAGGTCATGTAGGAAGGAAGCAGTGGTGAACCAGTCAGATACCAGACATTGTGATGTCATAATAGCAGTGAGAAACAGTGGCAGTTGCATGCGATGGAAATATATGAAGAAAAGTTTGAAAAATACCAGGGACTGACAGAAGAAACAAAATGTATAAGATTAACACAAAGGAAGGTTGTCCTGGTGATAGGCACACTGGGGTGTGACCCATGAGTTCGAGAGGTGACTCAGATCACAACTGGGTTACTCTTGAATAGTTTAACTTCTTAAGGTGCACATTTACTTCCCAACTTCTACATACAGTATGAAGCAAACCAATACTATCAATTACGTAAAACATTGTAACAGTAGGGAACAAAGGGGCAGTCATGGCCTGGTGGTTAGGGAACTGGTCTTGTGACCGGAGGGTCGTGGGTTCGATTCCCAGACATGAGGCCATGACTGAGGTGCCCTTGAGCAAGGCACCTAACCCCAACTGCTCCCCGGGCGCCGGGCTAGGGCTGCCCACTGCTCTGGGCACGTGTGATCCACAGCCCCCTAGTAATCACTAGTGTGTGTGTGTGTGTGTGTGTGTTCTGACTGCACAGATGGGTTAAAAGCGGAGGACAAATTTCAATTGGGGTGTAAAAATCACAATTGACAAAATATGGCACATTTACATTTGCACATTTACAATGAGGAACAGGACAACATGTGAACTAACGCTACACCGTCCTGTCTTCTGGACATTTCTTCTTGGAAGTACAAGATAATGGTTGCACAGGACACGGACTAACCAACGCTAGCATTCAATCAAGGCCGTTAGCAGCCGTGGCGTTTTTTAGCCACGCTAGCTGTACTAGCTGTTCCAGCGCTGGGCTGAAGGGAAGATGGGGAGCTGTCCTTTGGAAATTACCCTCCTTCAATTCCTGGCCATTTTCTGCCTGGTTACCACCACTTTTCCGTGGGTCTGGGATGGCACATTATAAATAAAGAATACAAAATATATCAAAACTAAATCTCTCAAGTACACAAATGTGAATACTATGCAGGCCCTAAGGCACAACCCAGTAGTTTTTAGCATATTCCATTGCTATTTCTATAGCTATAAATTAAAATATGCAAATCACTGGTCACAGTAAAAATACCTGACAAACCTTTGTGTGTAAATATGCGAAAGTGCCCAACTGCTCAACACAGCTGCTCTGTTTCCTTAATCTAAATATCAGTGCCTATGCACTTGCACAGGGCTCTCAAGTCTCACGCATTGAGCGTGTGACACAAGCATTTGACCGTCTTCACACGCTCACACGCCACACCTCCGATTTCACACGGCGAGAAAAAAAATCTAGTTTATTTACCTCCGATCCATATCTATGTCGCCCTCCACTGGCGATCGATCGCAATATACAACGTATACAAACCCCCCCACCCCACCCCCCCGTCAACAACTCTCACACTCTGGCATGAATCCAAAACTTGAGAGCCCTGCACTTGCATGTGATATAAAAGTGGAACTCGGTACTCGAATTCAGTAGCTGGGCCTGGACATGCTTACTCCGACACCAGAACAGGCCTGGAACAACATGATAATGAGCGAAATAACTTTGAAAACGACGACAGTACATTCACTGTGCCCTGTATTGATGAGTCCCCTTGGGACGGCGACTTCCCCCGTCTGCTTCGACGGGCTACGAGGCACCCCGTCTGCATACGCGTCCTCAGCGGCGATCACTTTGAGATACCCAGCCACGCCTTTGTGTGCTCGTACACCACGTAGCTGATGCTGACGGCCAGAATGACTTTCATGGAGTTGGGAAGAATGCCGCGGTACAGGCCGAGGAAGCCCTCCATCGCCACGATGCTCTGGAGTAGCGACCGCGCGGAGGCGCGTTCTGAGGTGTCCAGGGTCGCTGAACGACAGCAAAAAGGAACGTCACCGTTTGCACGAGGCAAGTGGAAAAAAAAAACACACACAGAACAGTAAGAACACACCAGCGACGGAAAATCCTTGCACCTGCTCAAAAAAACGAATATTAAGCATTAAAACCCGTCTCGTCATCTAACCACATTAAGATGTTCCGTATTCATTTTTCCACACCCTAAGGCTTGTGCTTGACCAAAGTGTATTTTCAGGGTTTGCCATTTGCAGCGTAAGTCAAGTCTGGGACAAGGAGCTGTGTGTATGCGGGCTTAGCCCCACCCTCGTGCGCCTGCAACCCCATTCGCTAGCACCCTGTTCCTTTCTGCCAAGCACCACATCTCGAAATGCCTCCAAAAGGACACAAGCCTCTGTACTCTCTCCACACCACACACACACACACACACACACACACACACACACACACACACACACACACACACACACACACACACACACACACACACACACACACACACACACACACACACACAAAATACACCCCTCCCCAGCCCTGCAGGGACAGATTCCTCCTACATTATTCATTCAAGAGGAGCAGTCTGGATTTTGTGGCTTGGTGAAACAGCCATAGGGGGGCCCACCTTGTGCCTGCATGCGTGTGCACACCAACGCCAAGGGGTAGCTGTCCAGCTGGCCGCATGTGCTGGAGACGGTCCCGCAACACAGCAGGACCAGGACGCCGGGGTTGGCCGTGTCGCAGGCATACTGCGACAGCCAGGCATTCTTCAGACTCTGGGGGGTGGGGTTTGAGGGAGGAAAGAGAGGGGGGGAATGATCGTAAGCTCTGGGAAAAAAATGGGGCTGCATTTTGTGTAACGATAAAAGAGAAAAAGTATCCCTTTATTTTAATTTTATTTTGTCTGATAAACTTTATGTCTCAGATTAGATTAGAATCCCTTGTGCTGTGTAACATTATCTTTTAGGTTATGCAGTAGCTATTGATCCATTTTGAGTCTTTATCTGTAACAATTTCGAAAGATGTCAGATAAGGTTAGGCATAATACAATACAAAAATGTTGCTGTTATCCAAAACATTCCCAACAGGCCTTTTCATTTTCTGGAAGCTGTCAGCTTTGTTCTTTTGTTGAATCATACTGGAAATGTCTTCTTAAAAAACAATAAAAAACAAGCACAACGTACTAATTATACCTAATTATTAGTGTCTAGATTAGGTTGAACTAATTGTGTCATTTCTTACTTACGGTCAACCTCACTGAAATGGGAACCTGTTAATGTGCCGGGATGAGAAATACAAGCTTGCAGGTGTTCATGACACTTCACAGTGATGGCACCCTATTGGCCAGACAATGTTTGGTCAGCCGCCCAATCACAAGACTTCTAATCTCAAAATCATCGGGATCATTCAAACAACCCAGGCACCGTGTATTGCTGTTGCTATGAACATACCTCAGACTTATAACTTAGAATATTTGTCAGACATTATTAACTAAAAGAACCTACATGTGCTTGTATGTCTCCCTAGGAATTGAACCCCCAATGTTTGGGTCACTAGAACCCTGCTTAAACTGCTTTAACTGGTGAGATACAGCAGTACCGGTCCGTGTCTACGCACCTCATAGACAGCGAGGTCGATTCCGGCGTAAGGGACGATGCCCAGCATGTTGGGTATGTAACCTTTATAGAAAGCCCTCATGCCCTCCCTGTTCAGGATGGAGTGGGCACAGTCGGCCATTCCGGACTATTGGCCAGTGCTTCTCAGTCATCCTGGTCTTCATTACCTGGAGGGGAGAGAGAGAGAGAGAGAATCATTTATACAATGAGCACTTTGGTCAGGGATGTTCACAGTCCTCCAAGGTACTGTTACAATAGGACACGATCATTTAAAGAAGTTTGCTACAGTTCGATAAAAGAGATCAGTCCTAATGGCCTGGAAACAAGGCCTGAATCTCCCCTGCACTCCTCCAAGTCGTTAAATCTGCAAGGATTAATCCTTGGAAGAGGAAGGATGTGCACCGGATCAATGGACATTTGTAAACCGGACGTGTGGTGCCCTCACCTCCATGGGATAGATGGCGGTCTGCGCGGTGGCCCCGGCTAAAGAGCCGGCCATGAATCTCTGGGCGGTCTCTACTTTATCGCCCTCCGACGACAAGCGCTTCTTATACTGGACAGGAAACAGGATCGGAGGTTTATTCTCAAGCGGTCAAGATCATTAACACGGTGGCTCAAGCTACTTAGCGCAAGGTGAGTTTCACTGAAAGAAGAACAGAAAGATCCAATATAAAGACTCCCTGTTAGTTAAGAGCTCGTGGTGCCTTTGGGATGCGGAGAGTAATATCACATCATTACATTATAATATCATTATCATTGCATAATAATATCATTGCATAGTACATTAGTATTGATTTGTGTTCTACGAGACTTCACGATGATGAAGTAGCCAATGTGTTCAACAAGTCCCTCTCTGAATTGAGGAACCTTGGATTAGAGGTTCCAGGACATCCTAACCTGTTCATAAGCCATGAATTTGATAGCGGTCTCTGGGACAATATTTTGCACGTTGAGCCCGTTGCCTCTCCGCAGGGACGTCACGCCTCCTTCTCTTAGCATCTGTTTGAAACCTCCCACAAGGCTGATTGGTTTCGACCTCGAAGAGTGAACCTACAGCACAACAAACAAGGATAAACGTCACGTTTGAAACCCCTTAAGCCAAGACGAGATTCACGGTAATACAACGAGAAAACTAGAGACTAAAAATGGACACCCTGAGGTTGTAACACTGAAACGGCATAATAACAATGAACTTAAACTCCATAAGAGGCTATTTAACACTGGATATAAAAGTGGACATAAAAACTTTTATTCTGTCCAGAGGGGCGGTGCCTGTTCGAGAAACCGCCCCTGCTGTCGCCCCTGCGACCAGCTGCTTCCACCAACCTCCAGAGGTCTTCTCCTCAGCTGTGAACTCGTCAGGAACGGCAAGACTGTCGCCAATGTCCAGCTGCTAAGTTGGAGAGTCATAAATTACAATGCTAACAGGAAGGCTAACAGGAAGGCTAGCAGGACGATTGTGACAATTTTCTAATCCTAATATTAAGAGTGCAGAGGGGAGAAAGATCCTATCACGGCACCCAAACCAAATCCCCAAAAGCCACGCAGGACTACCTGTGAACTCTGAACCTTCCCTGCATTCTTTCTGACGAAGACATAAACTGAAAGATGCTCCATTTTTGGTGATGTTTGACACAAAGATGCTATGTGCACACCACTGTACAACAACATATTCAGGGATTTAGGAAAGTTTAGCCTTGTGAGTTTAATGTTATTGAACCTTTTCATTCAACCGCTTTATATACAATTTTAAATTCGTGGAAGATGTAAATGTGTTGTACTGGGTTTAATTATACAGTGCTAATAACAGTAAATGGTACTAACTAACTAACTAAATGGTAAACTAACTATTAGTCTGAGTAACTACATTTTTGCCTTTTAAAAACTTAAAAGTTCTTAAAATTTCACCCTAGGAGGAGGGAAACCACTTCACCTGTCTTGTTAGATTGATGGATTTTATTATTTATGCTTTTCAAATTTTTATATAAATAAGCATTCCTACGCTTCATAAGATGTAGTCAGGGATGCCAATACACTCCCAACACTCACTACTTCAGTACTAAGCCCTTTTGAAAGTGATGAGTCTAGACTTGAGTTCTACATTAGTCCACCTTGATGGAAGATAGGTGACAACAGCGAGGTAACAGACCTCATCAACACCCGGACTTGAGTGGTGGCCATGACGGCACAGAGATCCATCATTACAGTCTTGACTCTCTTTCGCCTCCTCGCCTCTCATAATCATTTGTTTCCAAATTTGCATCTGTCCTTCGCTGCACATTAACGTGAACATTACCTGTAGGCTAAGGGCTGTTACAGTCAAATCCATTTTCATTGTTAACCTCTGGATTAGCTACTACGCACTTCAGCTACTTCTTTAATGAACGTGGGTTTGGTCATGATTTGCTCCAACTAGAGTCAGGCGTAGGTTGTATTAAACACTTTTGTAACTTAACACTATAAACACTTTGGAAGGTTACAGTGTACACTGGAACAGCAACTGACCGAGGAGTGCTTCCAGTATCGAATGATCTCTTCCAGGTCACTGGCAGGGTTAAACAGGAAGTGCTCCCTCCACTCGTTCCAGTCCACAGTCATGGTGCCGTCACTGTCAATGCTGCAAAACACGCTCAAATGACACACTGAATAAGGAAGAGAAATTATCCTTAAGCATCTATTACTCCACCGAGAGAAGACCTAGTATGTAAGCCCTGCACGTGAGTCCTGCACGTGAGTCCTGCACGTGAACCCTGCACGTGAATCCTGCATACTGATGTGTTTCTGCATACTGATGTGTTTTGGTAACAACACTGAATGTTGCACATTTGTACAGTTATAATGCGTCAGAAGGCATCATGGCAAGTTGTGACTTTATGAGGGCCATTAAGAAAGGGGGGTGTCTTTTAAAGAAAAGAAAAGTGAATCTTGTTACATTGTAATTGAATCCTGCTAGTAATCACCATATTTTTAAAATGTAATAGTAATCTAATTACTATTTTTTTTCTGTAACAGAATGAAGTTACATTTTTTTGGTATCATTTAAGTAACCCTGTAATATACATTCAGCTTCTGTATGGCCAGACTGACCACAGGTGACTTCAGTGGATGTTTTGTATTCTTGGTATAAACTATAAGCAGCACAGAGTTTTTCAGTAATGCAAAAAATCCATAGAATCATAAAATAAGTACACCTCTCCTGTTGGTATTACGAAACTATACATCAACCGTGATGAGAACCAACCTCGATCTTCTGTGCAGTTTCTGTTGATATGACCATTCCCAGTTCAGCAAGGGACCGTTTGATCTCACGGGCATCTAGACATACTTACAGCAGACAGGGAGACACACGTTAGCGTCAAACCGAATACAGTACAGTAGTCCAGTACGCACTGGTACTACGATTATGCTGCGTGACATGACAGGTTAGTTATGGATGCCAAAACATATCGTATCAAGTCGTTTCACGCAAGTCTCCGCTATCTCTGGAAATGAAGTATATTACGCTTACATTTCATTAAATTACACCGAACGCCGACAACGCACTTTGCTGTTTCTGCTTCACAGTGCCAGATACCGGCTGAAACAGGCGCTACCTGGGCTGCTCCGGTACGGGATATACCCACGGCTATGAGACCCGCTCCAAGCTCCGCCACCTCAACCTTTCCGTCGTTATTAGTGTCGAGTTTTCTAAATAGTTCTGTAGCTTTTCTTACTCTGCGCGTCCCAACACCAGCACTCGGTCAAGATGAAGTCTCTCACAAGCGGATGCATCCTCTCTTTGATTTTACCAAGGGATGCAACGATTTTGCAAGGCCTGACCGGGTCTAAAGAGATTATGTTGCATGAATTCACAAAGCTACAACGCAAAACAATAATTGTAAAGTGCAGCGAGCAAATAAAACCGGGTTTCAGTACGACCGTTTAACCAAGTGATGCTAAACCGAAGGCGGACCACCGTTAGGCGGAGCACATCGTAGTCTACGTCTCCAGCCCATAATAACTTATGTGGACCAAACCAACAGCGAGTCGGATGGACAGCACGCATCAGTCAACGCTTATACGGTTTTTAGAACGAATAAAGTTAATTCCCGTTTTCTGAAAGTATATTACTGTATATACAAGCCTGTAAATAAATTTTTTTGAGGTAGGACTCTTACTGCAGAACAGTTCCGTGTCAATGACAGTGCCTCACTCAGCCAGCAGGGGGCGACATGGCTTTCGGAAAACGCAAACTTCAGAGTGAAGCCGTGCACCTCTGGCACGTTCACTGAAAGAGGTCCGCGTCAAATCTACGAGGCCGTATAATTGCAAGCGTATAAAATAATGGTTATCAGCCCATGTCGTTTCCACGGTTAACATATGAAGCTGCAACTAAAAAATATATAAAAATCAATTGTGGGGGTGCATTTCAAATCACATTACAAGTATGTTAATAATTAAATACACTCCCACCCCTCACACGTGTATATGTGTATATGTATATATAGATGACATTAATCTAAACGATAAAATAAATTAAAAAAATTGTGAAAAGTTAAAAAAAGTTTAAAAAAAAGGAAGAACAGGATATATACACTCTTAATGCTTTTTCAAATATTATATGGCAGCTTAAAACGTACACATGGATGTACAAATTTCAGTGAAAGTAAAGATCTGTTAGAAATAAAGTTTAGGGTGGAGTCTAGTCCTACATTTCTGAATGTGATATATTGCTGGACACATGATGTACACGGCTAAACGATTTCTCTAGTTTATGTCAGGCGTGTTTTACCTGGCCCAGTCCTTCAACCTTTCCCCCTCCAGGATCAATTAAAGGTCTGTAGTTTATCTTTTGATTCAGACTGTAAGGAACATTGTCTTAGCCAGTGGATGAGAAGTTGCAATGAAATGTCAAACAGTTATAATTAATCACACATTAATCACACATGTAACATATACTAGCTAAATGTAAATAAGAACTGTGAACAAAGTTCCTTTTATGTTTGTCATCATATTCGGGCAATTCTACTGAGACCTATATTTCAAGTGAAGTCTCTGGAAGTTCACAATGTGCATTGTGTGCTCTTATGGCCTAGATGAAAGGCAGAATCAGACAGTATTTTGGTCCTGGGGACTTTCTTGGGACAATGTTAAGTCCACAAGTCTGCAAGTCTGGAGATGACAAGAGCTCTTTATTACAGATAAATTAAAAACTGCTTCATTGTGGAGAATGTTTGATTTTCTTTCAGCGAAACACTGTAGTAAAGGTTAAAGGCTCCAGTCATCCCCAATCTAAAACCCAGGCCTTCCTGGTGGCAAACATGTGCCTTTCTTAGCCTGCGTGATGGTCTCCATCACAGACATGTTTGAAATTAAATCAACCTTGCTACACCAGATTTGATATACGAATGCAAGCTATATGCAAATAATGTAATACAAAAATTACATTTGTTGAATTGTTTTATTTTTTTGTTTGTTATTTATTAGTGTTAGGCTAAAACAGCAGAGAATCGCCTTTGGAGAATTACCCCATGGGGTAATATGCCTATGCATATGGCTGGATGCCCAACTCTATTCCTGAAGCTTTACTGTAGAAATAAGCTCCAACCCTGACCTAACACATCTGACCCAGGCCTTCTGTAGCACGAGAATATTAGAAATATCTTGCAATTCATCTCCTCAAGGCAGTAGATTCCAGGAGAGAAATTGGGCACTGCTAGACTACGCTATGTCTGAATGACTTAGAGATGCCCTCCTATGTCTGAATGACTTAGAGATGCCCTCCTATGTCTCAGCAAGCTACCAAAACATTGACACCAGCCATAATGAATGTAAAAAATGCATTAAGAAGGTTTATAAGAATAAGATGTCTGGGGGTGGTTTCAGTTCGGATCTGTATTTACATTCCTTGTCAGACATTTGTTCATAATGATCTACAGACATATCCACAAATCCACAGTCAGAGGAAGTTCATTCCACCGGCTGGTCGCTAGGATAGAGATGCATGTCGTCTTTATGTCTTGAAGAACGGCGATTCAATCTGAGCTGTCCTAGAGGCCCAGAAGCCTGTGTGGTGCCGAACGGGCTTGATAAGTGCTGTATGTATGTGGGAGCTGGTCCACTTTTGGGTTTGCAGACAGTCGTGTTTTAAATCTGAAGTGAGCCATTAAAGAGAGCCGGTGGAGGGAAATCTTTCGAGGACTCTGGAAAGTTGAAAACAAGTCGTGAAGCTGCATCCTGGATGAGTTGCAGAAGCCTCGTTGCACCACAGGGGAAGACAAGCCAAGAGAGTTGGAGTTTATCAACCTCAAGATAATAAAAGACAGGACAATTGTCTGAATGCCTTCAAGTTTGACTGGCTAAATCCTACTCATGTTGTAGAGAAGGAACCTGCATGATCAAAGTTAACAATCTGAGTGCAGAATGAAACTTGGATATCTGGAATTGTGACTTCTTGTGGTTTTGTGACATGGTACAGTGATATTACACTACTGGGTTACTTGAGCACAAGCTAATAGCGCTAAATGATAGTTAACATTATGGTTAGCAAGATACTAACAAGACAAGAGCAGCAAATGTGACACACAAGCAGGCTAGCTTAGTTCTAGCTATCAGTAGATACTTTTCCAATACAATTAAACATTCACTATTCGAATATTGAATGTCTAAAAATATGTCCAGGTATTCTAACTCCTTCCCATCTAAATGATGGACAGAATGAGTTTCATTTCAATTTATAATCAAACAATTGTCTGTCATGAAAGGTGAGAACAATGCTGCCAGTAATCAAAGAGTTAATTCATTTGGAATAAAACATTTTCATTTATTTATTTTTATGGAATACAGAATTTCCTATTTCCTGTTTCCCACCTATAGGTGGATCTTATTTTTCCAATCCATGTTGAATGCATTTAGAATAAAAGTACGCTTCTTCATGTCTAAAAAATACAGTTTGTGCTTTGGATGTTGACTGTTAGGCTTATATTCAAGTTTTCCTTTCTAATAATCCTTCACCTGTATTCACATTGGTTTCCCGTCCTCCTTTTACCTGGGCGTCAGGTGTGACGACAAAGTGGCTGCCCAGTTACGCTAATCAGTCAATCAACTACAAGGGATTACGAAATCCAGGACCGGATTTGGATTCGAGGTGCAAATTTACAATAGGCTCCCACCGACCATACACTGATTATGTCGCTTTGGTCTGCGGTCAGTAGTCTAAAGATGGAGTTACATTTATGAAAGTGACCCTCCCCGCCGTACCCCCCTCCTCCTTAGACGACCCCCCCCCCTCCGCCAGCCGACACCTGCGCAGAGTCCTCGAGCCGGTGAATCACGCTCGAGCTCTTGCAGTCTCTCAGCCCGACGCTCGCTGTCAGTAACAGATCGCCTCCATTTTAACCACACACTATCCAGACTACAGTGGGAACAGATTTTGTGCCCTTCGGCAGGATTCCGAAATTGCCGTGCGATTAATATTTTACAAGTTTTCCTTGGCTTTTTTCGCTGGTGCGGTGGTCTCGGTGAAGCGGACTCTTTTGTTTCCTGGAGGCGAGGGTAGCGTTCACAACTGATGCTGCGTCGTTTCCACCCGCTTGAAACCATCAGCAACATCTACGATATGATTCCCATCGCAGCTCAAAACATTTCCAATCGGGACTGACGAAAGAGGAGTTCTTCGCAAAAACAGAAACCCAGCAGCCAAGATTATAAACAATATTCTAAAGGTTATTTAAAATTACATCTGCTGAAGTTGGAGATTGAAGGATGCCTGGTGTCAGGTAAGGAAATAGTTTTTTGGCTCGGATGCTACATATTCAGAAAGAAAGTGGTGATTATTATTATTTTTAGAAAAACGTTTGTATGAATAGCTCAAGGTAATAATTGCATTATAAAATATCGGATGTTGCGAGGCTGTGCAATGAAAACTGGTAACCCCCCGTTTCTATTGTGTTGACTGTGCTTGGGTTTTCAGGTGATAGTTTCCTACCCACTTCGTTGTAGCATTAAATTTCGTGTTCTGATTTTAATAATATGCTCTTGACGCTTCAAAATTTTACAATTTTATTTATACGATCCTGTATAAATAAGGATAACAAATAATTACACATGCATAAAAATATGTTGAATCTCTCTCTCTCTCTCTCACTCACACACACACACACACACACACACACACACACACACACACACACACACACACACACACACACACACACACACACACAATCCTGTGGGCCAGTAGTGTTTATAATAGGGCAGAGTTATGTGGACCGATGTTAACACTTATGCCCGTCCGCCTTTCTGTTAGCACATTGTACACCACCATCCGCCCACATGCACACAGACACACCCACACCCCAAAACAATCTCACCAGAATAATCTATTTCTCATACTTATTTTGGAGCAGGCCCATTTAACATATTCCACATTGAGGGTAGTTTGTGACAGTGGTTTGTCTGTGGGGTGTGTGTGTGTGTGTGTCTGTGTATGTATGCACGCACATACATTCATCAGTTAATAACCTAAAATTAGAGCATCAGCAGAGCCTGAGGGGACTGTGTGTGTGTGTGTGTGTGTGTGTGTGTGTGTGTGTGTGTGTGTGTGTGTGTGTGTGTGTGTGTGTCCTCAGTGCCACATCTGCTGTCTCTGCTTGCTGTGCTCCTCAGCACTGTTACCGGTACTCTGCCTTCCCAACATACACCACTGACCACATGTGTACACGTGCTCAGACACACGGGTCCAAACACACCTCCGGTCCGAGCAGACAAAGACTCAGGGCTGGTGTGGATACACAAGAAGCTGCGATTACTCCAGCTAAACCATCGGAGCTAAATATAGAAGCAAGCTGGACTTCACATCGTGTTCATACATGCACACACACACACACACACACACACACACACACACACACACACACACACACACACACACACACACACACACACAGATAGAGGGTGCTCTTGGTTGCGCAACATTATAACCACACATGTTGAGTAAAATATAAAGATAGAATGGTAGTATTTTGTGTTGCGGTTTATAGAATAATCAATAGTCTTGTATTAGTCTCAGACAGGAGCAAGTGTGTAGGAGGAGAGGAGAAGAGGGATATAACCTCTAGTTTTCCTCTTATGATAATGATGACACTGTGTGTGTGTGTGTGTGTGTGTGTGTGTGTTTGTGTATGAGTGACAGAGATAGATGAACTGTGTGCAGGTTTAAGAAACAGACAGGGACAGTGTTGTATGTCTGTTTTATTTGCATGGACTTAAACTGTACATGTACTGAAGTCTTCTTGTGTAGCATGCCGTGCTAAGATAAGCTACATCAACACTTGAGTATCTGTTAGTAGTTTGTGTCTTAAACAAACATCAGTCCTTACAGTAGACGGACAGGGACTGAATGTGGTCCTGTCAAGGTCACTTATTGGAGTGTGTTCTGCCTGCTTTTGTATAAGCAGAAAGCACAACTGGGTAATGTGAGGAGAACTGCCTGTTCTCTTTTGACGCCCTGATTCATTTTGAAGACCTGCGACGAGGGTACATTCTACAGCCATAATTATAATGCCTTAAGAATAAGTGGTTAGAGGAGATGTCATGGTTCAATGCGTTGTAGACACTCTATGTCTGACTAATCAGAGATTTCTCGTGTTTTCCCCTCTTGTTTCTGTGCAGGAAGCAAAATTGGCACAAATGAGATTCTGCAACTGAGAATAACACACCGAGAGAGACCATTAACACATTGGGACCACACTGACACACAGCCGTCTACCCACACAAACAGCCAGCCACACACGCGCACATATACACAGACGCTTGTACGCACGCACGCACAGATACACACCCACTCACACTCACACAGATGGCACTAGAAAACTCCGCCTTCTCTCCCCGCCCAGAGTCCCTTTCACTGCCAGTCCCAGAGAAAGGGGAGGGGCCCGCGGAAGAGTCCAAGGAAGATGTCCCGCCCACTGGTGTATTTAACGTATCTGAGGAACTCGGTCATGTGGTAACCACAGAGATGTCTACGCCCCCACTGCCACCCACCAGTAACAACTTGTCATTCCAGGACAAGATGGCTGCACGGGAAGCGCAAGCCAATCAACACAGAAAGAAGATACAGGGGGCGGGGCAGGAGCGGGGAAGGTTTGGCTGGGGTAAGAGATTTCAGCCTCTGGATTTTGAGTTTTGAATATGGACGCCTATGAGGTCGGTGTGTCTGCGTGTTAGAATGTGAGTGTCCTCACCTCCGCAGTTTCTTCCACTGCAGGTTTCAAACTATGGCGTCTGCTAAGTCACTTTTTGACTATTTTTTGTTGTGTGTACTTGTGTATATGGACTTGTTTATTGGGGGGGGGGGTTAGATGAAGATGTGTCAGTGTGTTTTTATTCTGCTTTTGGTCTTTGTTTTCTTTATTTTTTGTGTATTGGGTAATTTCTGAAGGTTTGCTTTGTCTGGGATTGAGATAGAATGGGTGAACTTAACAATCTGGAATAACAACTGGAAGAGAAGCTAGAAATACAGATAGGCATAACAGATGGAGTCTGTGAACCAGCAGCATCACAGTCGGGTTTTTTACGTGGGTGGATGGTGTTGGAGCAGCTTCCTACTGGTGCTGTCGGTGCATGCATCTGTGGGTGTGACCCATACGCTCTCTGGTGTGACCCATATGTGCTAGTGTGCAGCCCCAGGGTCATTCAACGACCTTTTTTTTGTGGCAAGCACTAATTCACTGTTCATCTATATTGTGGATAATGGTTATTTTGGGCAGGTTTACTCCTAAAGTTGTTAGTTATTTAATTCATTCATGTATTGTTTAAAAAGCACACCTCTTTCTCAGCTGTTGCACTGCTTGTAGTCTCTTTTGTTGGTTGCTGGGATTTCTTATACCTGTATGTTCATGAGGCCAGATTGTGGTCACTTTGCTTGATCGACATGGTTCTATGTTTCATTCAAGCTACCATGGAGTGCACAGTATTACCTTTAGTGACACTAGTGCTTGTGTGTTCCACTGGGAGACTTGGAAACACACTCTCTCTCTCTCTCTCTCTTTCTCTCTCTCTCTCCCTCCATCTCCCCCCCCCTCTCTCTCTCCCTCTCTCCCCCGCACCCCTCGGCAGGGCGCAGTAAACGTAAGCGTCAGCGCTACGTGGAGAAGGACGGCCGCTGTAACGTGCAGCATGGGAACATGCGTGAGACCTACCGCTACCTGACGGACATCTTCACCACGCTGGTCGACCTGAACTGGCGCTGCTCCCTCTTCGTCTTCGTCATGGCCTACGCCGTCACCTGGCTCTTCTTCGGGGCAATATGGTACCTCATTGCGTACTGCAGGTGTGTGTTCACACACACGCTCACACTTCACATCTCTGTCCATGTATTGTCAATTGTGTATGTTAGCAAGATTTACTTGTATGACTCAGCAAAATCAACAACCATACAAACATGCTCCCAGTCACAGCAGATAAGGAAAATGTAGCATAAATATGCATATATATATATATATATATATATATATATATATATATATATATATATATATATATATATATATACACACACACACACACACACACACACACACACACACACACACACACACACACACACACACACACAGCCCTTGGCTAATTCAACAGTGGAGCAGACATACAGACATGCTCTCAAATACACTAGATAAAGGAAATAGAGACACAAAAACACTGAAACATGCATAGCTAGCAATGATTTGCCAAAATCGCAGGAAAACATGCACTAGCACAGATGCACTAGCACACATGTACTAGCACACATGCACTAGCACACACATCCACATTCACCTGAGAGTGGGTTGGTAGATGTTCCACCACACACAACACCCTCCAGTTCTCTTCTCCTCTTTTCTGCCTCATCTCTGACTCTCTGTCTGTCTGTCTGTCTCTCTGTCAGTGTTTCCGATCTCTCTCCCACTCTTTCTTTTACGTCTGAGCTTCAGATGAACAGAACGCCATGGCATGTCGGCGCTACAGGGCCTCAATGAAACAAACAAGCGACACCACCGTTAACTGGTTATTTGATGAAGCGCAACGTTAGGCAGGAGATGAGCCGATGTTAACGCTGGCTGGTTAGACAGTCGCAGCGATTGTGTCAGTGTCCTCCGGCTGTCTCACTCTGTCCAGGGGAGACCTCGATCACCTGGAGGACGAGACGTGGACTCCCTGTGTGAACAACGTTAACGGCTTCATCTCGGCGTTCCTCTTCTCCATCGAGACGGAGACCACCATCGGCTACGGTCACCGAGTCATCACGGACCAGTGTCCTGTTGGTACCATGCTCCTGCTGCTGCAGGCCATCCTCGGCTCCATGGTCAACGCGTTCATGGTAGGCACACACACACACACACACACACACACACACACACACACACACACACACACATAGAAAAATACAGAATCAGGATCACTATGTTAGTCAAGCTCTCCTGCAGGGCTGAAGTTGCATCTGTGCTCTAATGAAGATGTGAAAATGTATCTCTTATAATAATAATAATTTCAGTCGTATAAATGCAACACTCTTCATGATGCCTTCTACCTGTTGCATGCATCTGTAAGGAGGCCTGAAATATATTGATTAGCATGTTGGTAAAGTTGCATAATATCCATGGTGAAATTTATTAATTTTAACACCTAGAATTTGAACTTCCCTCTCTCTCACTCTCTCTTTCTCTCATCCTTCTTCTCTTCTTTTCTCTCTTGTTCTGGGAGGCAGCAATTGCAGCCGTAAAGTTTTTTTAGGTTTTTTAGAATTTGTTTTATGCGGTCTGGGTGAGAGAATACATTCTGGCTTTTTTCACACTCAATTTCCATTGCTCTATAGAACCATCTAAGTGGCAACAGTGTGTGTGTGTGTGTGTGTGTGTGTGTGTGTGTGTGTGTGTGTGTGTGTGTGTGTGTGTGTGTGAGTCATGCATTTTAAACAGAGGACGCTCCCATTCTCTCTGTCCTCCCATATCTTTCTCTCTCTCTTTTCCCATGATCTCTTTTTCCCTCTCTCGCTCTTTCTCTGTGTTCTCTCTGTCCTCAGAATCTAATTTACTTTCGTCATTCATCACTCAAACTGTTTCTCTGAACCTGATTATATATTCTAGCATTGGAAAGTTATGGGTAGAATGAGGATATAATGTGTGTGTGTGTGTGTGTGTATGTGTGCTTGATGAGTTAATTTGCTTAGTTCTTAGTGTCCTGGTTTAATATTTCTTCCTTAGGCTCTGATTTACCCATTTATTCAGGGACACATTTAGCACACAGACACATGCATACACGTCCATCCAGACATGGACACACACACACACACACAGACACTTACTGAGTTTATACATTACCAGCTCTGGTCACTGTACCACTACAGATTTAACTACAGATTTAAATGAAGAGTGTTACTTGATTTTCTTTTTACATAAAAAAGACACGTAAAGGCACTACACACCAAACAACAGCATCAACATACCTAAAAAAATGTGTTTACTGTTTCTATAAGCTTTAAATAACTATATACAATAGAATGATTTGAGACAAACGAAAACGACCTGAATTTGGCTGTTTTAATATTGCCTGGATCCAATTTGCTACTTTTAAATTGCTTTCAGTGGGAAAAACTGCCGTAGTGGCCCAGTTCCAATACTGGCAGAATTCCATTGTTATTGTAGCATCAGCTCTGAACAACCAGAGTGTGTTTGTGCTCAAAGGAAAGCTTTTATTCAAAGGCCCTTTTATTTAAAGGCCTGGTCTTTAGAAAGACTCACAGACACAGCAAAGAGAAATAGGAACTGAACTTTCTATAATGCAAGTTAAACTAAATAAAGAGGAACCTGTTAGGAACCAACAACATTCATTCACACCGAAGACCTGGTTCCTCACCTAAATGCTCCATCGTGATGTGTTGAGACTACCGCCGTGCGGTGCAGGTTGTGCAGCCACATGTGATGGGAGTCCCTGGCACCGTGGGTCATAACCAGTGCTCAAGTTGCAGTGCACAAGTTCGGGGGAACTGTTTGATTTCACCTGAGGTGGTGAGATGGGGTGGGGATTAAACAGTCTATCTCATACCTGTCTAAATCTTACCTTATGGTAGCTGTGTAGTTTGCTAGGTGCCCTGTGGAGCAGGTACAAACCTTCTGCACCTCACCCTACACCTTTCGAAAGGATCGTGCCGATGTCGTCGTCACTGGTGTCTGTGTTCACGATGAACCCCTTGCCTGTCCTGGTTGAGCAGTGCAGGTCTCCTTGTCGCACTGGAATTCAGCACATGAGCTGGTGTAGGGTTGCTGACCTTACAGCCTGCCACACCTGCTCCAGAATGACAATTGCATCGTCATAGCCGGGCCTGTGGACCAGTACGTCATCTAGAATGACTCACCGATCCTTGGGGACACCAGCGATCAAGCGCTAGATTGTGGCCGGTGCATTAGGATGTGTGAAGGCCACAACTGTCAGTCGCCACAATCTGGTGCCTTGCGCGAACGCCACCTCCTCTTGGACGTTGAGAATAAGGGCTATAATATGCTCCCGGCAAATCGAACGAGCCGAACCACGCTGAGCCATCGAGATTATCTACAGCGTCGTCTACGCGTGAGCGCGGGCACGTCGGCGTGGATCCACCGACGGTCCGTGCAGAAGCTCCAGCTGTTGTCTTTTTTTTTCCCCCTCCTCCATAACCACCAGTACTGCTCGCTGTCTGCTTGATGGCCGCGGCGGGAGTCATCGAGCCGCCTCTCTCGCTTCCTGCTCGCCGACCCCTTTCTGTTAGCCGACAGACGCCGGCGGGGAGTCGACCGCAGCAACGCCAGTGATAATGTTATGTTCTGAATTGGTCCGTGTCTAGTTCTTCTGGGAAGATGATGCTATTGTGGCACTGAAGCTCCCGCAGATGCTGTTTCTGATGTTCGGCTCCTCCAGATCGGAAAGTTTCTCCCATGGAAAACTCACTCGGTTCCTCTGTTCCGCCACGAGCCACTGCAGGCAACTTCACATGCCTCTTCTGGGAAAAAAAAAAAAAAAACCAAGCATTTCCTCCTTGAGTTCAAGAATGACTCTGGCTGCCGTACGGAGGTTCAGTGAAAAGCTTCCCAGCCATAAGGTGTGCCGTTCGGTGTTGGAGAGCACGCCTGTTCGTAGCTGCGACTGTCACACCGGTTGTAGTGTCGCTGCCGAGGTTGTTTGTTCCTGAGTCTGCTTGGTCCTCGGCTGGTTCCTGATGATACAGATTTGTGGTATGTTGTCTAATCTTCCTGCACCTCCAGCATCAACCGTCCTCCACGTCTCGCTCAGTAGCTTCTCAGCATGTGCCCTCTTCTTCAAGCTTCTTCATCGGGCAGGTTCCTTAGCACCTACAGTTCTTTAAATTCCAGCGTCAAATACAGCTGCATTGTGGTGATGGCTTATGGTGATGGCTCTTGGATTCACACAGTCTCTCCCTTGGATTCATGCAGTCTCTCTCTTGGATTCATGCAGTCTCTCCCTTGGATTCATGCAGTCTCTCCCTTGGATTCATGCAGTCTCTCCCTTGGATTCATGCAGTCTCTCCCTTGGATTCATGCAGTCTCTCTCTTGGATTCATGCAGTCTCTCTCTTGGATTCATGCAGTCTCTCTCTTGGATTCATGCAGTCTCTCTCTTGGATTCACGCAGTCTCTCCCTTGGATTCACGCAGTCTCTCCCTTGGATTCATGCAGTCTCTCCCTTGGATTCATGCAGTCTCTCTCTTGGATTCATGCAGTCTCTCTCTTGGATTCATGCAGTCTCTCTCTTGGATTCATGCAGTCTCTCCCTTGGATTCACGCAGTCTCTCCCTTGGATTCACGCAGTCTCTCCCTTGGATTCACGCAGTCTCTCCCTTGGATTCACGCAGTCTCACACCTGCCGTCTTCAGCAGCCAGTCGGCTCACTCTCGGCTGGCCAGATCCAGCAGGAAGGGTCAAGCATAATGCTTGGAACCCTCTTCCTCTGGACTGTGTCTTCCTCAATGCCCACCTTCGAGTTTAGTGATGTGCTTCTTGATCTCTTCAAGCCCAGTACATCCCACTTCTGACACTAATGTAGAGTGTGTGCGTAAGAACCAGAGTATGCCATTTCTGCTCAAAGGATCGCTTTTTTTATTCAAAGGCTCTTTTACTCAAATGCTGAGTCTTTAGAAAGACCAACAGATAAAACATGAACTGAAGTTAACAGGGAAAACAGAAAGAAATAGATGCCCACACAAGTAAGGTAACAATTCTAAAACTCTAGTTACATTAAAAAATAATAACAAATTAAATAAGACATTCACACAATCCAACTGTGACAACAAAATCATTCTAAACATTTATCAAATTAAGTCCCAAAAGAGGCACACAGCATTATGGGATTATCAGGCTGGTACCTCAGCATTTGTGTTGCCTCCCCACTGTTGAAAATTTGGAAACGATAAGTCAGTTGATCTCTAGATTCTTTGTTTATTTATTAGCTTGGAACATCCTTAGATCAGTTATCCTTAGATTTTTAGGTGTTGGGCAACCTTGTATTGAGAAGGTGTAAAAATCCTGAATAACGTCCAAAAGGTCTTTATTGCTGGGGTTGACTACTCTGGGCATATTACTAAACATACCTTGGCTGGATAGTCTAAAGACAGTTAGTTTTGCATGATAGAGTGACTGTGATGTTGCCCAGAGCAAATTCTGTTGCATTAATCAATTGGTGTATCTGTTTTAATAAGCTACGATCATAATCTAGTGATCGCACGACACCATAGGAAGAATTGGAGCTCCTGGCGGCTGGGAAGTTCAGGTCTGCTGACATGTAAGGCCAGGAACACATGAGTCAAATGTCCCCCGAGAGGACGAGGTTGCTCTGCATGCTTGCATTGTGTCCACAGGCAGTGAGGACATGCGTACCTTACTATCCGGGGGACACAGCATTCGTTAACTAAAGGTGTCATATTGTGACAATACCGTGACAACAAAACTGAACATTGTGACAGTTTGAGACTTAGAATGCAGACCAGGATATTCCCTTGTGTGTGCTGACGAGATGTGGGACACACACACACACACACCGGTTGCCAAAAAAGTGCTGGTGAGCGAAAATAGATGAACAAATATATCGCTTCCCAAAGACAGTGAATGAAACTGTGGATTTGTTTTCGTCCCTCGCTGATTCGTGCTGCTTCACCCACTTCTAGGGTGTGATGACCATGTTTCATGTGTGCTGGGTTCAGTTTTCATTCTCCCCCCCCCCCCTCCCCAACACCTGAGGCATCTTTGGGTTGTATACAGAATGACAAGTCTGTGATCTTCCAGTTGGGAATCTGGTTGCGTTGCAAAACAAACTCTAGTTTTACTACAGGGTGGCTTAGTCAGTGCGGTGCAGGAGTTCCATGTACACACAGTGGCATCAGGTCTGCGAGTTGCTCGTACAGCTCATAGACACATGATGATTGGCCACAACATAATGATGTTGCACCGTCTACTGTGGTTTTCGAGTAGAGTCTCAAGAGGTAACGCAGTTCAGTAAAGCAGTATAGGAAATGCACATTCGGCCCTGGTCCAGATATTATATACGTGATTTTGTCTTACCATAGGAGGGTCGTCTTGGGTTTGTTGATGTTGTAGCCTCCTCTTTTTAGTCAGAGAGAAACAGGAAGAAGAATTTTCCTGTCTCGTTCCCTCAGTCAGTACCTCAGAGGGAGCTGGTGTGAAACTCTCCACCTCCATGGGTGGCTCTTATGGCCTTAAATCCACAGTTCCTCCCTGAGGCTCTGGGTTTGTCTCACCCCTCAAGAACAACCTTACAGTGAGAGATGCGTGCCAGAGTTTACTTTCCTTCCATTTTTACAGCAAAGCAAGGCAAGTTTTTGTGTAGCATTTTCACATTAGGGGCCTTACAAAGTGCTTAACTTAAATATATAAAACAAAGATGGAAGAAAAAAGAATTCAATAATAACCAACATCCTAAAACCAATGATCCCAGGAAGGTTTTTGCAGAAAACGTTAAATAGATCAATATAATTGCCCTTATATAGCACAATTAGCAGGTAGGGTTTCAGTCCATATTACTCCTTGATTGTGGAGTTAGCTGCACATCGTTGACACAATTCTCACGTCCCACTGGTCCTGAAGCTGTGGCCTGCTGGGCCACCGTAGTTTCCAGTTGATCTCTAAGTCAACAAACCTCTTGTACTACAAGCTCAGAGACGTCTGGCCTGGGTCTGGTACCTTCTGTTCAGGAAGCCCCCACCAGGGAAAGTCATCCAGTACTAGCATTGTAGCACTGGGCATTGCCTTTACTCTTGGACTGGCTTCTATCCAGCAGCAAAATCTGTCAGCAATTCAAATGGCTTGTTTTCCCTCAGAATTCGGTGCTACACCTGTAAATGGTGGACTGAGCCTTAAAGAGCTGCTGTTTTCCCAGCAGGGGACCCGCATTTGAGATGTCACTCTGACAATCTTGTCCATTCCGAGTATTTATTTAGTGTTTTCTAGTATGGGGAACTGGATTGAGGCTCATAAATCGAGGAAATGTCGAGGTTTGTTGCTGCACGTTGTGTTAGTAAGGCAGACAGTTTGTAGAAAAGTTTCAATTTTTCCTCCTGCGTGACTGCGTTTGTTGCCTTGTGCTTCGTGTGAATCACCAATTTTTCACTATGGCTTGTTCACTCTGTAGCTTATCTGCTTCCAGAAGAGTGTTCACTAACTCAGTATTCCTAACAGGGTGCCCGGGGCTGTCAAGAAGCCTCTTTGATGCCACAGATGTCAAAAAATCATCAGCGACTCCAAATGCATACAGAGAGTCTGTGTAACCCCTTGACCCTTAGCGAATTTATATGCTTGTGTTCAAGCCACCAGTCCAGCCCCTTCAGATGAGAAAGAGGAGACGAGGCACTACAGGAAAGTGTTTTATGGGTCGTTCATTGCTGCCCAACCAAAGCAGCCATTGTCAATGAGCTGATAGCCCTGTCTTGAAAGACGGAATGAGGTGTAGACTGACCTTCTATGTATCCACACACTTCCTGGTGTGAAGATGAAGATGAAGCAGCGAGCCAATCGTGTCAAGGAGAGACCGGGGAGGGAGACGTAGTGTCTGCCGGCCAGACGGTGTGTCTGCGCAGCCCTGACGGTGGCAGATAACTGTTGCTGAGAAAGCTCATTTTTGCTTTTGCACCCCCCCTTCTATCTATTTATTTATTCATTCACAACAGTCAGCTTTCTTTTTATGATGCTCTTTAGCCCAGCGGCCTAGTTTGTGACAGCAGTGACTTTACAGAATTTTATTCCTCCTTGCTGGACGACCGCAGCTGGGACTCAGAGTTGAAGCTGCGTTGAGAACTGGGGAAGAACGTCGCGAGACCCCATCTCTGATCAACGACTGTCCCAAAGTGTCCAGGACTTAAGCAGCTGTTTGTTTGCCCTCTGACACATTACGCATGTGACTCTATGGCAACAGGAGAGAATCTAGTTGTTTTGTTTGCTTTTGAATGAGATAAAAATAAATCAAGACCCATTTCTGTGGGATGGTTGAATCCTTTGGACAGTTTGTCCAAGGTATTTGCATCTGAGGAAATATGTCCCACTTCCAGCCAGGTTTCCTTCACTTCATCTGATTTATTTATATACTGCAGTGGCCACCAGAGATGGCTGTGGCGTCTGAGGAAGTACAGTTATCAGAGCGTTCTGGCTCAGAGCTGGCATACATCTGGGTCTGGACACAATTTGGTTTGGGCTACAGAACTCCCACCCTCTGTGCCTGCAGAGGTCAGGACGGTCACCTTTGCTTAGTGTAAAGTGACGTTTGTCTTCGCCTGTCACTTAATGGCCTCTACAAGCTTTCATGTGCTTTCTGAGTAGCTGTATTGTATTTTTTTTAGCAATATATTTTTTCTATCTCTTGCAATTTTCTCTTCAGTTTCTTCAGCTTGAACTCCCAATACGGCCTAACATGTAGACCTCCTGAAAACGATGATAAATAAGTAAAGAAATAAAAGCCAACACAAAAATAAAAAGGTGTGTTTTAAGCTGCTGTTTAAGATGGCCAGCTAAAGATCGTAATGTTTTCCGTGAGGGAGTCGCACAGTTTAGGAGTGTGTATGCTGTATAAAGCCTCGGCTTTAGTTCTTTAGAAACTTTAGAAAGTGAGTAATCCTGAATTGGATGATCTTGGATGTCGACCCATCCATTTTGTGGTCCGAACTCTTGCTGCTGTAATCTACCCAAGCCGTAGTTTGTCTGTAGTTAATCTTTAGGGAATCCAGTGAACAAGACATGGAATAGTAGAATAGTGGATGAGTCCTAAGAAACCTCAGGTAGTGTTATCATCTCTGACCGTGCCTTTGTTATACATAGGTCACACTTAACATAAGGTAGGGAGTCAATGAAGACAATTTAATAATATAGGGCTTATGAATTCCATCACTGACTCCTCTTACTTTCTCTCCTTCCTGTCTTTCTCTGTCTCTCTTGTTTGTTTGTTTTTATCCTTTTTCTTTTACTCGCCTTTCAGTGTCTCACTTCCATTCAACCTCTCTTTCTTCTCCACTCACGCAGGTCGGCTGTATGTTTGTGAAGATCTCTCAGCCGAACAAGCGGGCCGAGACGCTGGTGTTCTCCCGGAACGCCGTCATCTCCCTGCGGGACGACAAGCTGTGTCTGATGTTCCGGGTTGGTGACCTGAGGTCCTCGCACATCGTGGGTGCCAACATGAGAGCCAAGCTCATCAAATCCAAACAGACCCAAGAAGGTGAGACCTCACACACACCCCCTAGAACACCACACCCGTAAATACTCAGACGCAGCCGGAGATCAGAATCTGGGAAGAATTACAACGATGCCACCTAGCGGTGGACTATGTGTGACCCGGAAAATCCTGTGTCGTGATTATCCAACAGAGGCAGTGGTGAAAAAGTAATGTCAGAGGAGAAGGTAGACGACTTTCTAGTTCAGTTTAAAGCATTTATTTGTTTTTTTTTGCACCGCGTTAACGGCGGTGTTGTCAGTCTTGTGTTCCTTTCACTCGGTTTAAACCCTTTATAGAGGAGCATAAATCTTGGCGAGTTGTAACAGTCATCCTGCGATCACATCTGGATTTGGCGCAGTCTCCCAGCGGGAAGGCGAAGATCGAAATTAAATCAGGAAAGCAGACCCTGTTCATAGAGCGCGTGACTGAAACACCAAACACTAGGCATCGCTGGCTTCTTTGCCGGGAGCTGGGCTGACTCATACTCCGTGTTTTCCAATCACCCACTACGAGGGATTTCCTTAATTAAACAAACGAGGACTTGATGAAACGGCCCCATATCCGCCAGAGCCAGCTCACAGCGCTCTCTGCAATGTGCAGAGGTCATCTTACAGGATATTTCATCTCTTTTTTTTCTTTCTAGGTGAAATTTTACAAACCGGGCAGCTAGTTTAGGTAGTTTTGTCAAATAAATAAAAATAATTTTTAAAAATATAAAAGCAAACAAATGTGGCTTTTATGAGATCAAAAAACAAACCAATCACATACCAACCCACAGGTCCTCCTCTTCTGTCCTGTTTGCCGTGTTTCTTCCCAGGTGAGTTTATTCCTCTGGATCAGACAGATATCAGCGTAGGCTTCGAGACAGGTGACGATCGTCTGTTTCTGGTGTCACCGCTGGTCATCTCTCATGAAATCGACTCACGCTCACCCTTCTGGGACATGTCTCAGGCACAGCTGGAGAAAGAGGACTTTGAGATTGTTGTTATCCTGGAAGGCATGGTGGAAGCTACGGGTGAGACACACACACACACACACACACACACACACACACACACACACACACACACACACACACACACACACACTTCATGTTTCCTTTCTTGCATATGCAGACAAGCAGACAACCATCAAAACCATGCTTAGATTGTAAAGGAATGCCTAACTCTTCAAAACACACTACAATGCGTTACATCACACAACACTAACCCATGGAGTCCTGTGAGCAGTTTTTGACATGGTCCTGACATTTTCTTTACACATGTACATACATTCTATCTGTGTATCTAGTCACTGTGCCGTACTTAAAGACGGAGATGTAGTAAGAGTCGTGATGTAGAAAGACGAGGTGTGTGTGTGTGTGTGTGTGTGTGTGTGTGTGTGTGTGTGTGTGTGTGTGTGTGTGTGTGTGTTTGTGTTTGGCAGGTATGACGTGTCAGGCCCGGAGCTCCTACTTGGCAGAGGAGGTGATGTGGGGTCACAGGTTCAGCCCAATGATGTGTCTCGCTGAGGGCTTCTTTGATGTGGACTACGGAGCCTTCCATCACACCTTCGAGGTACAAAGCCAGCACAGTGGCTGTGACCCTTCCACAGCGCCCTACTCCCTACATAGGGCACAGTGTAGGGCACATGCTCTAGCGGCTTTTGCAGCCTAAGTGCTGCGTCACATTTCGCACAGTGATGTGAGAAACCGTTGACCAATCATTCTAGAATTTGCGTTTGAGACACAACGCTGTGACGAATAGGAGTGAGTCATAAAACTGCATTTCAAGAATTTAGGTCTGGGTCATGAAGGCATGCAGTGTTACTAGGGTTATGATGTACTAAAAGATTGGACAGGTGTGTTTCTAGTACGTGAAGTACTTGCAGTGTGGGCAGGTGTGTGGACAGGTGGACATGTGCTGTATAATGTATGTCCTGTATGGGCTGGAGTATATGGAGAAAAAGATGTAATTACAATATGGACAGATCTGTGGACACGTTTGTATGTAGTAGACGAGGCACAATCTGGTACCGTGTAACGGAACGGCAACGGCGAAAGGCGAAAATTGTTGAATTGGAGATTTAAGGAACCTGATGATGATAAAATCGTAGCTCCAGCTTCTAAACAGCACAGTAGTGATTTAAGGCAGTGCATTACTGACTTAAGACATTGTTCTAATGAAGGAAGAAAGTAATACGAACGTGATGGATACATCAAAACATGGCGGAAAAAACCTGCTGTTTGCTGTGTGTGAGTTCTTGATATCGGACGAGATTTCAAATGCAAGATTGGACTGGTACAAAGAAAAATGGTCCATCCAATTGCGCCATCTTTAGTATGTAGTTTACAATGCTCTACCTATATGGTCAGGTGTGTATGTAGTATCTGATGAACCTTGTATATAGCAAAGTACCTTCAGTATGGGCAGGTGTGTAATACCTCGTGTGCTACTTTGTTGTTTGGTTTTCACCAGTAGATGAGGTAGGTTCTGGTTGGACGACTTGGGCTGTCTTCCTATGGGCAGTGATGGTGTTTGCTGCTGAAAATCCAGACCAGATTTAGACGTTGAGGGTACTGTTATACTTTAGTTTTTCTGGGAGGACCAAACGGTGATGACATCTGCTGCCCCTGTCTGTTCTTGGTAGTCATGTGTTGATGGCCACTGTTTGGCTGTATACAAACTGTGAATCAAACTACCTCATTGTATTGCGTCTGGATCAGTCTGCGTTGATGACGCCTCACCCCATCTCTCTCTCTCAGGTGGACACGCCTTCCTGCTCCGCACGAGAACTCGCATTGGCTGCGGCTCGCCTAGAGGCTCATCTCTATTGGTCGATCTCCAGTCGGCTGGACGAGGAGAAATGGGAGGCGCCTAATCTGACTGAACAATCACACAAGCCCACAGATTCAGAATCCGTCGGTGGAAAAGAAGGAGGCAGGCCGGCACTTATTGCGGGTGGAGTTACAGATACCCAGGACCAATCAGTTGTAGGGGAACAAAATGGCAGTGTTACCACAGACCAATCAGAATCTGAGGCTTAAAAAAAGCAAGAATGGAAGTGTTTTTAGGGTTATAATAATAATGATAATAATAATACAATTAGGATTGATTGTGAAACAATCCATGCCTCTTTCGAGTTTTAATCGTTTAGTCGCTAATGTATAGCATAGAATATTTTTCCCCAACGGGGAAATCTTAGTCTCATATTGCTGTTTTAATCGGATTCAATGTCAGATGTCTGAAACAATCCTCCCTTCGAATTTGGTTCTTTGTAGTCGGTCTTTTTTCAGAAATTCAGTTTCCTGATGCAGTTCTTTAAACAACATGACACAGGGTATTCTTAAAATGATCCATTCTGAAGACAGCTGTGTTATCGGGCGTTCTGAAGAGTAGAGACGAGGACTATGTAAACACTATGTACACTACGTATGCTCTAGTAGATGTAAACACACAACTGCACCATCATAGCCTGTAGTACTCTGGTGTAGGTTCTGAACAAATGGAACCAGTATCTATCAGGTTTTATTTTAGGACTGACATTTGTGCATTTTCTACTTTCTCAGTACAGGGTTTCAAATTTGTCAGGAAATTGATCAGATTCTAGTTTTTCAGATTTGTTTTGTTCAGATCAGTACAGGGTCTCATGCATCAGGAAACGAGTCTCCCAGACGTATGTAACAATACCTCTGTGTCTCTTGTTCAGTAGTATTAATTGTACGCTATTTGTTTGTTTGTAACAGCTGGCTTTACAAACATCTCTTGCCTAGAGCTGACTTTTTAAATGTAAACGTTCTTAAATGCTAGATATACACACCAGGGATGATGTGTAGCAAATTTTTAAGATATATATCAAATTGTAGGTGCTGATGTGGGGATCAGTTATTGAGTTTCAAGAATAGTTTGATTAAAACTCTGCAGTGTTCAAAATTAATGAAAAGCTTGTATGCACCATGTGGTACAAGACAAAAAATAACATTACGCTATTTGATGGCTGCCAACGTTAAATTTATTATTTGATCTGCCATCCTGTTGCAAACACCTCCTGGTTATTTATTTCTTTATTTTTTGGTCATCGACTGCTACTGTGTACACTGTAATGAAATCTGATTTTAGAATTTTTTCTAGTGCTGAGAGAAAGTGCCACTGTCATGGGTCTTAGAACTGCTGCGTGCCAATGAACCAAAGCGTGCCTAACGCACAGCTTGCCCCCCCTAGTGGAGACCTGTGGAAGTGTGAATGCGCTTATATGGAGTCCTGTTGTCACGTGCTGCTGTTCGTGCCTTCTCAGAATTTTTTGGACTAGGAGATATGGATCCCTGTGTGTTAGAAATGGGTGTGTAGCCATAAAGTATTACTAAACATGAATGAGCAAAATGGCTATATCACAGTAAATGTAGGTTGCGGGTAACCGAGTTGATTTACTTTAAAACAGAACAAAAAAGCTTTCTCCCTTATAACAGGAGGGAGAAATAAAGAGGTTGTGACTGTTTTGACACATTAAGAAGTTGCCAGCAACCCTGGTGAATTATTCTGTCCAAATTCAGGAAATGAGTAGAGAAAACAGCATTAATCACATGCATTCTAATGTGTTCATAATATGGATGGTGAGCGTTAACGAGACACTTATTCACTTATTTATTTAAATTGCATTTGGTTGAATTTAACTGCATTCAGAAACCTGCGACTGGATTTTGATGATTTAACAGTTTTGTGGATAGAGAGATTCATGGCAGGTCTGGAGGGGAATACCTGTTTACACCTTGTGTTTATGAAACGAACATAGTTACTGTGTTACTATGGCGACATTACATTCCAGTTTACATCATTTACCATTTATAGATTTTCTAACTTGGAAACCAGACCAGTGTTAAAACTGGCTGGCTATATACAGTATTGCCACTGCCTACCCGATAGAATTTGCCTGGAAATTTTCATGTACTGTCAGACCATCAGATCTGTAAAAATATCACTCTGGCACTGAAACCCAGTCAGATTGAAATATGCTATCATGTTGCTTGAGGTGTGAATAAAGGGTTGGATTGTGGTTATTAAATTCTAGTCCTAGAGCATTACAGCCCCCGTGTGTGTGTGTGTGTGTGTGTGTGTGTGTGTGTGTGTGTGTGTGTGTGTGTGTGTGTGTGTGTGTGTGTGTGTGTGTGTGTGTGTGTGTTTCATAAGAACTTACTGTGAACTTACTGACATAAGTTCAAAGTAAAGACAGTCCAATAGGAATGTGTCATACCTCTCATGTTGGCTGGTCTTGGCTTAAGTTATCTGGCTAAATTAGATATTGTGTTTTGTCAAATATTCCTCATTGACTAGTGTTTTCCTTGCTCTAGCTTACCTGGTCCTAGTGAGAAGGTTATTACAAATCTAAACAGGTGTGTCAGAGCAAGGAGAACTTTGTGTGGTGTGATCTAAGCCGTGACCTGAAGTCGCTGTAACTGGCAGGCCAGTTTTTATTTTATGTCTGTTTACATTTGTTTGTTTCTTTTGCAAACATACTTTGTGTGTAAATAGTCCTGATATTCATGTTGCTCTTTCACCAGGTCCAGATTTTGCCTTTAAACGTGAACTTGGGATTCAATGCATGGAAAAAATGCACAGAAATAGAATGGTGTAATAGAATGGTGTAATAGAACAAGTCAACAGTCACCAATACAGTAAGACCACACCCACCCAACAACAAGATATAAATTGATATATGCATCATGGTCCTATAACAAAAGTATAATAGTAAAAGTTTTTAAAAGCGTTAGGATAAGATCATAGACTAGGTTTAGTATCACTGAATTCAGTGTGTGAAGACCATGCCATATTTAAAATGTTGCCAAATTCTGTCAGAAAATGACTAAATATTCTGTTTAATTTTAGAGTGAAGAACGAATATAGTTATTTAAAGACAAATATACGTTAACACGTGTTTCAGAATATAAGAATATAACCTTTTCAAGAACATTTGGTGTGTGTGTATTATTAAAGAGGTAAAAAAAAAAAGGTTGAGTTAAGAATTTCATGAATGTTGGCAGTTTTGTGTGGAGTTAATATTTATAAACTAACAAGTATGAGCGGTCACCTCAATATTGATATTGTGAGGTGAATCACTATTGTCATAGTAAATGTGGTATCTCCAATTAATCTCCAATTAAATAAATGCATAATTTTAACAAAATAATAGCATAGTATAATAATATATTACATTGTTAGTGCTCATTAGCAGCTATTTGGGTCTGCGTAATTAGGATTTGCTTTGTAACTACACAATCTAATATTCTACCAGATAAAACTGTTAAATAGGGCGTGGTATACTTGGTCTTAAGTAACATCTCTACAGTATGCAGTAGTACTTGCACTGACATTAATAACACAAATCAGCCTCCTTTCTTTCATGCTAGAACTACCGTTACACTGCATAGACACTGCATAGAGCCTGTTTTGGTCACAGAAGACATGTTCAACAATCTGTTTAACAATCTTTATGAATGACACACCACTCAAGACCTTGCAATACTTGTCTTGATGATAAACCACTTCTGTATTTGCCTTTATGTCACAGGCTGACTGAGATTGGTCAGCATTGCCCAACGAGAGGCTGTATGACGCCAGAATGGCCTGCGTTTGCTCTTTTCTCTCCTCTGAAACCCTGGTGTGTTGTCTTGTATGCAGTCTGTACGCGGCAAATATCTCTTGCACAAAACATATGAGAAGCACAACCCCACCGGGGCCTTTAATCCTCCTGCTTTTGCTGCCCTAGGCATTTTTAAATCTGTGTTTTTAATCTGTACGAATACCTGTATTAGAACTGTCTATAATAAAGCTTATTTCATCTTACCAGCTCCAGTGTCATATATATTGAAATATGCTGAGATGTTGTTTGCATGACGACTGTAAATATTTTAACATTTGTTCCTTCTTAAAGGTTAATGTTGCCTGTTATAGCTAGCCTGTGATGTATGTTGCTGTATTTAACGGAAATATTGGCTCCATATTTCCTCTCCTTTTCATATATCTGTTATCTGTGAATTAATATTTAGGTTTTAATGGTTACTCAAACTACTGCTGTAAGTTTAAGCTCCCGAACCTTCTCTTTTGGCTCTTTGACCTGTTTTTTACTGTTGTTTGCCAAGGGCAACGTGAATTTCCAACTGGCAGCAGCACACGAATGTGCAACTGTGTCTCTGTGTTGGGTGTTTTGCACTCGGTAAATTCACACTCCGCATCACTTTCTGTGTCAAAGTCAAGGAGGTCCTGGCTCCTTCACATGCACCAGTGTGTGTGACTAGTATTCTGTGGGGGGTTATGGGTAAATGTTAGGGTATCGACTGCACTGTGGCTGTGTGACAACCGCCATCTTTTCTGTCCTCGTGTGTTTCCTCTTCCTCCACTCACCTTTCTTTCACATATACTTTTACCTGGGACCATCTAATAGGCGGTCCAGTTTGCACCATTCTTTGAAGGCCTCACCTTCTCTTAAACGTCAGACTGTTGAGCTTAGTGTCTTAAGCTTAAGCTTAGTCTGTTCATCTTCAGAAATCATAGACTATCGGTTTAAGGGTTTCTTACTACCTGATAGTGTTGAAAAAGATTGTGAAATCATGAACACTCAGTCAAATTCCTAAACAAAAAGATGAGTCTTTCAAGACATGAATGATCTTTATGTATATAATGGTTTGTGCATAGTATTTAATTTTGGGGAACGTGGTGCGGTGTACTGCACATGGACGCTAGAGGGCAGTGTTTTCTGGCTCAGTCAGCATTCGTCTGTTTTACCTAGTAACAGATACAGGTCATAGGTCTCTACAGGTCCTCTTAGTAACAAGGCATTTTTTTTACTTAAAGGAACGGTATACTGTGCATTTCACCAACACTTGATGAATTACTAAGAAAAATCGCATTACAAGTAAATAAGAAAGTGTAGAGTGCTAATTAATGAAAAGAACGTGAGGTTTGTGGTGATTTGTGGAGAGGGCTGAAACCTTTCTTCTGTGTATTCATATGTATGTTCATTCTGCATGTTTCATTATTTAAAGAATTAACAAGAGCTGGTCAAATTGTACCATAATTACTACCGTACGATCACACAAGTATCAAAATGTTCACAATCACAATGTTAAAAACGGGAATTTATTGAGGGTCAAATTCCAGTGTTTATAATTACCTATGATGCAGTGATTAATGTATATGTTTGAGCAAGGCCTGCATTGTTTAATTTGGAAAAAAAAATCAGTATCTTTAATTACTGGCTCTCTCACACACAGAGACACATTCTTTCTCTCTTTCTCTCTCTCTCTCTCTCTCTCTCTCTCTCTCACACACACACACACACACATTCTCTTTTCTGACATCACTTGTGTATCTTTAAGAAATGCCATAACAGATCATGCCCATGCTGTTCTGATCCAACCAGGAGCACCAGGAATTCTGGGTCAGTGTCCTATGGTATTGAGGTGTGTGTGTGTGTTGGCTTGTATGTTATAAGGCTTGCATATTAAATGAACCACATGAGATGTGTATGGATAATGTATAGATGTGTATGTATGTGTTTTTGTGTAAGCATATATGTCAGCTGTTTTCCTGTATTAAGTGCAGCGGGTTTTTCTCTGAACATCCATGGTATGGCACACACCCAAAGCACTCTCATATATCACAGTGCCACATCAGTAAACTCGTATGGCCTGTGTGTAGAAAAACACCTAAGCATTATTCAGTTTTGAATATTAGGTATTTTACTATTATGTGAGTGGTAGTTAGTCTTATGTCACAAAGCCAATTTACAGAGTGCCCCAGTGCGGGAATAAAATCTGCACACATTTGCACATGGCAAAAGATACACAATCGTTTGCTAAATTATATCTAAGCATAGGTATGAACCAGTCACTTCAGCTGCAGAGGCAATAATATATAACATTTTAGCCTTATTTTAACAAGCTCCTTCTGAACTGTTATAGATACTTCTTAGTCAAAAATAACTCAGGGATTCAGTGAGGTGTCCCTAATTCTCAACCAGGTAAGTTCCAGGATTAACAGGCAAAGGAAAGCGAAGTTGTCATGACGCCCATTGAGAAAGTCAGAGCCAGAAATCAGATAACGCGGACGAGGGACCTGCACGCGCAGGCTATGGGTGGCAGCGCGCGCTGAAGCGTCGCAGGAGTGCCCGTATAGAGCATCTTCTAAATGTCAGACCCACCAGCATTTCCGCAGATGCCCGGCGTCCACGCGTCGATCAAAAGCGACGGAGAGCGGGAGAAGGAAAGAGGAGATAAACTTCTCACACACTTTGGAAGAAACCATTTTGCATTCCCTCGTTTTTTTTCCCCCGAACGAGCGCAGTTAGGAGAGCCGTGCTCGTGAGGCGCGTCGGTACCGGCCCGTTGCAGGCATGCTCAGCTGAAGTCTCTTGCAGTTGCAGCCGCTCGCAGCTTCCGACGCTGGGCGCAGGCGAACTGCGACGGCCGCGCCAAACGAGCACCAGGTAGGCGAACCTTTGCTCCGATGTGCATTTTTTAAAATCGCAGCAAAACGTGTCGCGCGTTTTAAGGCTTGAATACGTGTATTCTGCACCCGGCCTGTGTGTCTTTTTCTAGGGAGCGGTGGTGTGTTTTTTTGCTCAAGGCAGCGCTTCTTGATAAACACACACACACACACCCCGGCAGGAAGACGCATCTGCAAATTCGTATCAAAACGGCGCTTTAACTTGCAGCCGCCGGTGAGAGGGGGAAAAATAGACGCTTCGCCGGGTATGATAGCGTATTATCATTAACGTGTTTAGGATGTGTGTCTAGGCCAAGTACGTGTTTATGTTCGCTGCTGATATGGGCAATATGTAAAATTGAAATGGGATTATGATTGGCTTAGTGTCCGTTCGTCAAAGAAATGAACGTTCACTGAATTTTCCTCCTCAGTTTGTGCAAGCTTATGGATTTTCTGCTTACTGCTGTACCTGCGGCGTTGCGTAGCGCTATTCGGTGTGTGCTGGGCGCATTGCTGACTTTTAAAGACCATTCTGGGCGGCCTATTTTATGTATACCATAGCACACCGCAGTACTGCACTGGCAGGGTAGCACGTTTGTGCTACTGTAGGTCATATCGCGCGCGGTACGCACCTTTGCAGCGCGCGCCCCGCTGATCTCTGTGCTTTAAAGCTGCTTGTGTGTGGCGCAGTGGCGTCGGGCAAAACGCAAATAAGTGAGATGTGGAGATTTCATTTAAGTGGAGAGTGATACCCACGGGAGGTGATAACGATAGAGGCTGTGGCTCGTCTTCTAATACCAAGATGCGCTCCCACTGGAGGAGCGGTATATCCATTTGGGTGTTACTCTCACTGCAAAGTTCCTCGGCTGTTCTATTATGGCGACACATGGTGCTCGCAATTCATTAATTTAGTGTTGTTGGCCACAGGGACACGAGACCACTTCCACCATGCACATTGATTTTCCTCACCTGCTCGCGCGTGGACGTGCTGACAGAAGCTACCTGTCTGCACTCCGAACACTATTGAATAGGGCCTTCTTAGAGGTTGTGTATTCGACCGGTGTGTGTGTGTGTGTGTGTGTGTGTGTGTGTGTGTGTGTGTGTGTGTGTGTGTGTGTGTGTGTGTGCGTGCGTGCGCGCGCGTGTGTCTTAAAATGAACGCCTGGGCAGCTGTTGCCATGTTGCCAACTGTGCAATAGTAAAGCTAAATATCACTCGTTTTTTTTGTTTAAATGCCAAAGATATTAATTAAATTATAGTAGATTATCTATGTAGTCAAACTTTTACATATTCATAATCTTCACATCATATATATTTATCATATATATATATATATATATATATATATATATATATATATATATATATATATATATATATATATATATATATATATATATTTGCTAAGATGATTAAATGGTAAATTGAGTTTTAAGGAAAAACAAGCAAATTAACAAAAACATTATTTTAAATAACAAGTATGACCGTACTTATATGTCCCACTTAGGGCGCCGCAAAAGTGTATCCCATTAATGTTGTGTACAACGAAGTCATTCAGGAAAGCAGCTCTGCTCTAGTCAGTGGTCCTCTGTTCCCTCAGCAGAAATTGTAACCTTTATTTTTAACACTGGTGTTATTGCACTCTCATATTCCATCACAATGAGGCAGCAACTCCCCCTTTTCTACCTAGCAACACCGCTGTGACATAATTGACAAGAGCTGTCATGGTCATGTCACACTTTGACTGCCGCTGTCTCTTCCCTCTGACTGTCCCCATTAAGGAGGGTGGAGCGTGTGGTAAATTGGGAGGGTGGGGGTGGGGCTGAGGGGGGGGGGGGGCTCCACCCTACTAGAGCACCTTGCCACGTGTTCATGGCAGAACGCTCCGACATCACGTCACAAGAAGGTGGCAACGTTTGAATTCGGGTGGTGTTGTGGTGATTCATAAAATGAATGGTCTGTTTTTAAAAATTGGTTAAATAAATGTATTTATCAAAATGTATAGTACGTAAGCTACATTCACTAATGCAGTACTGATGGGAGGAAATTAATGAATGCATTCGTTTTTTGTTTTTTTTTTTTTACTTTGGCATAGTTGCCAGCTAATTCACGCTAAATATTTCACTAGTGAATTTCCAAACAGGTTTGATCATACCTATGGCTTTAATAACAGAATACATGAACAAGCATTTGGACAAAGCAGACTGGCAGTGTAGGTCTGTGGTGAATGTATGTTCTGGTTCATTTCAACCCGTTTTTGCTACTGTTTACATTACATCACGTTTATTTACTTGTAGATGTGTCAGCAATTTACATTTTTTCATTAGCCTAATTAGATCTGCAATTACTGTAATGTTGCTTTTCATGGCAACTTTGAGTCAAATTAACATTTATGCAATTAATGTTTAAAATGACTTAAAACATCCACTTTCCTACATAATAGTTAATCAGAATGAAAGTGTCGTCTGATGACATTAAGCACTTTTCTCAGATATAAACATCTAAGTTTGAAGAGTCACACATACACACATAAACACACTTGCACACACACACTTGCACACACAGATACAATACACACACACACACACAAGCACATATATAATGAGAAAATGTGCAGAGGTCAACCAGAGGTCATGTGGATATGTTTCTGCGTTTGTGTGTGTATGCATGTTTGTGTGTGTGTGTGTGTGTGAGTGTACATGTTGGATAACTGCAGTATGCAGAGATGTTGTGCTGGTTCCTGCTTAGTTAATGTGAGTCTCAGCTGAAGGAGCCCACAGCGTAGATACTACAGCATAGTTCTTCACTCTCTTCTGCAATTTAAGCCATACCACACACCAGTCATCTCATCATCCAGAGAAAAACCCCAGGAGTGTCTCTGGGGCATGAAGCAAGGTCATCATCATTAACACCGTCTCGCCCAAGTTCAAGGTCACGCTAAGGTCATTGTCAGGGTCAAGTGATAAAACCTGGACAAACACTGGATTAGGGTGTGGTTCAGTAACCATAGAAACTCAGATAGTGCAAACTCCAGCTCTGTGTAGACCTGCATCTTGGGACAGGGCCACTCGGAGACCCACACCCTGCTTTGTTAGCAGGTACTGAAGTCCTGAATGGGCTTTTACAGCAGTTAGCAGTTCAGTACAGCAGTTAGCAGTTCGGTACAGTGCCTGACAACGTCACAGCCATAGAAAATGTTCCTGACACACTAATCACGCCAGATGTATTTTCAAAGATAAATTTAAACCTCGTCACTTTCCTTTGGACATATCGCTAGGCTTGGCATCAAGACGGACACACATTGCTCCAAACGTGTAAGATCTATGTGCGGATATTATTCCGATCATGTTGCTATTACATGCTGTAGAACTGCAAGACGACCAATTATTCCTGCCTTTCAAAAGACTGCAGTGAGCAGTGTCACACCCTTAGGCCCTGGGCTTCTGAAAGCTGATGCTAAAAGAGACATATTGTCCAGGAAAACATCCCATGTATGTATGGACATATGCAGCCAGCAGGGGGCACTACAACAACATACATAGTCTGTCCATTTTAATTACTGTTGTTTACTTTGAATATATATTTATATATATATGGCACATAGGAAACCTTCACATGGAACAACAGACAATCTATTCTTTAACTGCAAGTCGGCAGCAGGTGCTGATTAAATTCACAGATTGATACAATGTCAGGGCCCTTTGGCTTAGGACATGTGGGGCGTGGCTACCACATCCTTACAATGGTTATATTGATATTATTTTTTAAGTAATTTTCTCTCTTCCTCTTTCTCTCTCTCTCTCTCTTTTTCTTTCTCTTTCAGTAATGGCCTCTACTGAGCAGCTGTGTTCCTGCCTTCACCAGCACTGCTCCTAAGACACACACACACACACACACACACACACACACACACACACACACATACACATCCCCACCCACACACACACACACACACATATACACACACACCAACACACACACTAACACAAACACACGCTCCTGAAGACTGCATCAGGACCTGCTCCATACACTCAGAGACATAAGCACGCACCATGTACAGTGTGGAGGACTTACTGATCTCTCATGGATACAAACTGCCCAGGGGTGCACCTACGTCTTCTTCTTCCTCTGCGCCTTTTGACAATCGCAACAACGACTGTCGGCGTGACAACGTGGAGAACCGACCCTCTGGCGGCGTCAGCGCTGGTGGCAGCGGTGGTGGGGCTGGGGGCGGAGCTGGGGGCGGAGCTGGGGGCGGAGCCCTGAATGGTTTTGGGACAGCAGAGGGAGGAGCCGAGTCTCGACCAGAACCAGTGACGGGGCCGTACAGGCCACCACAGATGGCCAAAGCGCACCCCGAGAACAACAACAACGTTCCCGAGGGACACGAGCGAATCCCAAGGAGGCTGGAAGTTCCTGTTGGGTTCCTTGGTGACCTGCAGCCCTTGGGAGACTCACTTGCTACTGACAGTGGGTGAGTGGGCCACAGTTAAGCCAGTGTTGGGGTCACCCCTGGGCAGATTAGTGGGGCAAAATGCTGTCCATCACAGATCTTGGGGCAACAGCATTAGAATGTAAAAATGTGATGTCGGTATGTTAAGAAAACATTATTTAAATGTAAAAAATATATTTATGTAAAAGCCAAAGTTATAATTTTCCTCAAAAACTCAATTGAAAAACCATATCCTGGATTTTCACTAAACGTTTTAGCTGAATGGGACCTGTGTAATAATGTCCCTTAATACCGCACCTTTAATGAAACAGCAGCTGTATCTTTTTGTACAGTGTCTCCAAGATCTGGGATGGGTGTAGTTACAGTCTTCTTTCTAAGGTGACTTAATGCAGAATTAGTCACTGGCATTATTGCTTCAGGGTAGCATTTGTTTTCTAGAACAAAATTGTGTTTTTATGAACGTGTTTGTGTTTTTTTTTGTGTGTGTGTGTATGTGTGTGTGTGTGTGTATGCATGCTATGGCAATTGGTCAGTGTAAAACCATGTTTGCAGATTTTTAAATAAATCATCTAGTGTTACTTGGCAATTTATAGTTTCATAGTATAATTTAAATCTTATCTAATCTTTTTGTGCATGTGATATGATATTTCAGTAATTTAAATTACTGTACAATTTGTGATTATTGTAATCTTGAAAAACATGCTTGTCTAATTTAATTTCAGAGCAGTACATTTTCTGTCACTCTGATTTTATCCACAGTGACGAAGTCTGGTAAATGTCATAATCACACATGTTCTTTACAATTTTTTTTACTATTATTTACTATTATTTACATATGTGATCATCGCTGCATAATCATTCGTCATCCATCTGACTCATTACAAAAACTGCTGTAATTGCAACACAGCTGTAAAGGAATCTGATTAAAGTCAGCAGTGCAAATGACCAATGGTACATATGTGTGTTAAAGTAGGGTCAATGAGAATGTATTTTCATGTAGCCTAGAATATTGCACAAACGTGACACTGTCATTGCCATTACTAAAAAACTACAGTATTTTCCACTGATTGCAAAACTTCAAAACTTGCTACACATTGTCCTTATATTGCTACAAGATCAGCAGAAAAGTTGCACATGTATAGGTTTCTATTCATTGTGTTTTAAGGTGAATCACGTATGTTGCTTATTGTTAATTTGAATATAAACAACCCTCTTGAATACAATAAAGTCGCTAGGGCACATAACCCATACATGATGTGTGTGATGTTAGTTTGAAATGAGCAAATTTGTATGATTCAAGAAATCCAGTAAGAACAGGAGTGCACGGTATTGATTTGCTTTACGTCTGCGCTCAGGTTTTACGACGCTCCCAGCCTGACGTTCTCTGAACACACGGAAGAGCGCGACATTGCCTATTGGAGAAGGAGAGGGCAGGACTTCAGCGCCCTGCTGGACTTCGCCGATCCCCGGGAGCTGCGCGTGTCCGGAGGGCCGTGGCGAGGCCCCCTGTTGGCGGCGGAGGAACTGCGGCCCGAAAGGCAGTTGGCACGATGGGAAGAGGGCCCGTGGCTGCGGGAGCATATCGACTCAGGCCCAGAGACTCTGCGGGTGACTGGTGAGAGGAAATGCCAGAGCCTGGGCACGGAGGAGTGGCGTCCTGCGGTAGGATTGGGCAGGCAGCTTTCCGACGGCGAGGCCGAGCGCTGGTCTCAGGAACAGCAGCACCGTCTGCGTCCCGTGGAGAGCAACGTTCCTGCTGTTGTCAGGATGAAGTCTCAGTCCCTGCCTCGCGTTCTCTCCCCAGAAGATCCACAGTATGGAGAACTTCCTCAGACGGGCGCCGCAAGCCAGGCGCCTGCTCAGAGAACCAACAGCTCTGTGCCGTACGGCCGTTATCACAGCGACTGGCCAATAGGGGAACGGTGGAATGGACAGACTCAAGGTCAAGGTTCCGTTGCACTTGTGCCAAAGCCACGGTTCAGTCGTCCCGTAAAGCCCCCATCTTATGAGACTCACCAGCAGAACAGGGGGAGCTGGGAAACACTCTCCTCTGAACCGGTGTCCAAACCCAGAGACCGGTCTGTTTGCTATTCTCAGAGCTTTGAACCACTAAGAGACAGGTCTGGGTGCTATTCTCAGAGTGCAGAGCCCTTAAGAGATCGGTCTATTTGCTTTTCACAGAGCGCAGAGCCTCTCAGAGACCGCATGATGAGCCACTCTCAAAGTGCCGAACCACTACGAGATCGATTCGTCAGTCATTCGCAAAGTGCGGACCTGTTAAGAGACCGCTTCATGAGCCACTCCCACAGTGCAGACCTGTTGAGGGACCGATCGCTTTGTTATTCTCAGAGCTCTGAACTACTCAGAGACAGGTCAATCTGTTATTCGCAGAGCGCTGAGCTACTGAGACCAGAGGCATTTCGGGCCGATCTGTTTTATCAGGAATTGACTGGCATGGAGCCCCCTGGTTACATCCCACCCCCCTCTTACAGGAGATTTGCGCCTCCCAGGAGCGGGCAGATTTACCGCGCTGACTCTGCCCTTGTCCGGTGGAAGCGGGAACCCGTAAGTGCCGAGATGGGTGAGTGGTTTTCCAGAACAGCAGGAATGTCATGGTCCGAACGCCGAGAGGACAGGAGCATGGTACTAGTCCCCAGAAGGTCAGTACACCCTGGGCCTTCTATAGTACCGAATCGGCAAGGGCATGTGCAGTACGTTCCGTTTGATGACCCACGCATCAGGCACATCTCAGGGGGGCCCAGCGGAAACTCGCTTACAGACGCGGACAAAATCCGACATGTCAACAAAGAGCTTCCCGGTGCTTCAGCTTTAGGACAATCCACACTCGATAGTGCCTTTCTCCCTACGCAGGGGCCAAGCATGGACACTCACAAACCAGCTCTCAGCGAACACGAGAATGGTAACCGTTGGAACAGGGGGTTGAGCAAAGGTAGTGAAAGTGTAGCACCGGATCAGAGCTTCTCCAAGTTCCCTGGAAACTTTCAGACAAGACCCTCACAAGCTGTTGTCAAAGCTGACAGGAGTGCAGACCAACAGGTTAGAGTTCCAGACCAAGGTCAAGTCAAGGTGGAGAGAGTTACAGAACAGGTCAAAGTGGACAGAACTACAGAACAGGTCAAAGTAGACAAAATTACTGAACAGGTGAAACCAGACAGAGTTGTTACAGACCAGGTAAAAGTGGAAAGACTTACAGAAGTTAAGCCAGACAGATTTACAGACAAGCAGATTAAATCAGACAGAATGCCAGACCAAACAAAAATAGAATGGATTCCCGATCAAGGTAAAGTGGATAGATATTCTGAAAAACAAACTAAAATTGAAACAAAGCCAGAAAAAATACCAGACAAGCCAGTGAAAACTGACAGGATTCTAGACAAGTCCAGTAAAGCGGAGAGGGTTCCAGAAAAGGTCAAGACAGACAAAATGACAGAAAAACTGAATAAATCAGAGAAGCAGACAAAAGCAGACATAAGTGTAGAGCAAATAAAAATGGACAAAGTTATTGAGAAACAAATAAAAGCAGAGAAATCCACGGACAAAGGTTCCTCAGAAAGCGTTTCCACAGTAAAGACAGAACCATCCCAGGAGCCAGAAAAAAAGAGCGTGAAAAAGAAATTAAGTGAGACGATATTTTGCCTGGTGTCTGTCCCTCTTTCACAGTCGAGTGGAAAGTCCAGAGATCAAAACAACAATGAAGAAAAGGAACCAGACTCCCCGCCAATCCCTCCTCCTCCGCCACCCAGTTCGTCCAGCGAGAACAGCAACACCCTCGGCTCCCTGCCAAACCAAAGCCTCAAAAGCACATCCACCACCTCCACTGACTTGGAACTGCAAGCGCTCACACTAGGCAGTGCGTCCAGTAGCATAATCACGAGACGAGCGCACCGCAGGAGGAACTCCCGCACCAAGATCATCAAGCCAAACCCCCACGATGAGCTGAGACGATATTCTGGCGCTTGGCCAGGGGACCAGTATCGTGACCAGGAAACCCAGACTAGCCCTGAACTGGCAAAGAGTGCTCAACATCCGGGTCCTGACAGAAAGGAAGCACAACCCCTGCCCGCTGTCCCAGAAGCAGAAGTCCCCATGGAAAGTGGGGCAGGAGCTCCAGGTGCTGCAGTAGCTACAGCATCTACAGGAGCTGCAGGGAACACAGGAGCACCCACAGGCCCAGGAGCTACAGGAACACCAGGCGCTGCAGGAGCTACGGTTGTTTCTGGAGCTTCAGGAGCTACAGGGACTCCAGGGGCTCCAGGGGCTCCAGGAGGTACAGGGCCGCCTGGGGCCCCTGGGGCTTCAGATCCCAGTACTCCCTATGGGTATCCCATGAAAGGTCAGAAAAGCCTGAAACCGTCAAGCAACAGTGCTTTTTCAAGGACAGGTACCTTCAAGAGCACAGGTTCTCACAGACCTCCACTACACCCTCCTCCACACCCTCCACCCCCACCTCCAACTCAACCACCATCCCAACCTCCACCTCCACCCCCAACACAACCCCCAACCAAGTCATCCCCTTCAGATCAGGCTGAAGATTCCAAGTCATCCGTTGGCCCTAATCCAGAATCCTTTGGCCAGTTCCTGCTGAAGCCGGTAAGCCGAAGGTCTTGGGATGCCGTTGAAGAGCTAGAGTCCATTAACAAGGAATTGCAAGAGCAAGCAGGTAAGCGTCCTAGTGTTGATCAGTGCATTGAAGACCTTAATGAGGCCTACAAAGACATTTTGGAGCTCAGCACTGCCAGCAATAGCCTCTCCAACATTTCCAACCGCTCTTCCATGCAAATCCCTGACCGCATCAAAGCTAGACTGTCCACTGATTCCTTGGTGATGTCTGCATCTACACTTCGGCCCAACCTGGGGCCAGGGAGTGACCCAGAATACAGGGAGGTTAAGAGTGCCTTTTCCCGACCATCTACTGGGAAGAGTGTTAGCTTTAGCAAACAGCTAAGGGAAGAGATTTGTCCAGCACCTCCTCCATCAGAAACAGGTTTCAGAGATTACAAAACGGTAATGTCCCAGATAACTCAGCGTAAAGCCTGCAGATCAGTGAAGCTGGACCTTCTGGCCTCCAAGGAAACCCTAGTCAAAGACGACAGCTTGATTGCACAAACCTCCTCCACTTCGTCTATGTCAGCTGAAGTCCCCTGGGCAGATAAGCAGCCCATGCAGGATGCCTCCACCTTAACCAGCCCCCCAGACTATGAGCACATTTGTCAAACGCTCCAAATGGCCCGTGACTCTGGAGCTGTTAGCCGAGGGGCTTCTGTAAAATCCAAACCAGGTAGTGCCATGAGCATCGACACCCCGCAGAATTTGGCCATTCCCGGCACCTCCGCAGCAGATCCGGAGCGTCCCTGTTGTTCTTTATCACTAGATAATGAGAAACAGGTGAGACAGGAGCCAATCTCTTTATTCAGGGAAGAGAGGAGAGAGGGCTTTAGGAGGATAACTAGTCAGAATAACAAATTCCTTGGTAATAGGGGTGTGTTGTGTAGCATTGCAACTGGAAAACCAATAGGGGACAAAGCAGGTTTAGAAGCAAATCCTGAAGTGCCGGCTGATTGGCAGATGCAGCTGTCTTTGGCTGAAAAGCATATTGCTACGCTTATCACAGGGGAAGGGTCCAAACCTGGGTCAGATGAGAACCTAGATGAAGTGAATAAGAGGACAGAAGGCACTCTTGTCTGTGAGTTAGAAGATGATCATGCAAGCCAGACACTGATCGAAAACCACGTTGCATGTGAGCAAAGTGGCACACAAGTAGAGAAACACGAGGATGAGGCAGCGGAACAGGCTGAAAGTCAGATGCCAGTAGAAATAGTGACTGACAATGATGACACAATGGAAAAAACAAATGAACCAATAGAAAAGGGCCAACAAGAAGAACCAGACCCTGGAGGCTCTGAAGTGAAGGAGCAGATTAATGAGGGTGAGGAAACCCATGAGCCTAAAAAGGAAGTAAATGTGACGGTAAGAACAAACAAGGCAACAATATGGACCCATTCGGGTCTGGATCCGGTACAGCTGCCAGAATTTCCACCTGATCACCTCCCCCTGTCTGTGTTAGCATATCCAAATCGTAGGTTATCTTTAGGGCTTGATTGTGAATGGGTTGGATTCGAAGGAGACAGACTTAGCCATGGGGGAGGCTGGGCAAGAGAGAGGCGGTCCCTCGATGCTGAGGGGCAGGATTGTGTTGAGAGGTGGGGATTAGATAATGATAGGCAACCACCCAGTGGTGAAAAGCGGGGTCTTGGTGGATGGCGTGGGTGTGGGATCGACAGGCAGGGTGCCGATGACTCTGACTGGGATTTGGACCTTGATAAGCAGGAGGGTGATAATGCACATTGTGTGGATGTAAAAAGATGGAGTCTTCAACAGGAACGAGATGAAAGTGAAGATCGAAGTAGTAGTGCTTCTAATAGAGACTTAGGGGATGATCAGCAAAATATTGCAGGTGAAAGACAGATTCAAGACACCGAAGAGAGTCCGGCTGATAAGGAAATACAGAGCTCAAGTATGGGAAGGCGGGGCCGCGGAGTTTCCCAGCGAATCGAGGCCCTCCATGATCGTTTTATTGCCCCACCTGGACACGGCTCTGAGGAGAGGCTCGCCCGTATGAGGGAGGTGGACACTGTCTCACGCATGAGACGCCTTAGCCTCCGTAGCACAGACTCATGGGATGGACTGTATGGGGTGAGTTTTGTCTCCAGAGCTGAGGAGGTGAGAAGGGATGCTAGACGGTCCCTTCCGTCATCCCAGGAACTTCCGAACGCAGCAGAGAAAGTGGAGAGAGAAAGCAGATTGCCCTGTAAAGACAGCAATGAGCCTGGTGAAACACAAGAGGACCAGCCAATTCAAACAGGTACATATCTTAGAAAATGCAGTAAAATTTAGAGATTTCTGGGACATAGAAAAGTGTTAGAATGTGAAATGTGTCCAAATTAATTATACATTTTGGACATTTTCTGTTTGTAATTTCACTTTATTGTAACTTATGTGTAGTTCTTAACTATGCAATTGATATATCATTCTTTGGGTAACGATTTTCCCCCATACCTCTTGTGACAGTAGAGTTTTTAGTTACCAGACTTGTGCAAACTGAGGCTTCTTGTGGCAGTGTCTGTGAGCTTCCTGAACAAGCAACATGAAACAGGCTAAATTGACAGCCCAAAACAGCTATTAAAATGCTTGTGTTCATTAAGATGCTAACAATACCCTGTGCATTCAAGTAAGCTTAATTTCATTTACATAGCATTTTTTTTACCATAGGCATTTAAAGACTGCGTATGTGCGTTGTTGGAAAACAAAAAGATCAATTAGTGCATTTCAAAGGACACGTTTTTTAAAATACTCATTAATTTCCATGTTCTCCATGGAGTTCTTAAGAAACAATTGAGAAAAACTGAAGAGCAAAAATGTATCATTATCAATCTCCATTTATAGCAGGGAAGATGTAAAAATCATGAGCTTGAGGACATGAGCTTCTAATTGATAACTAAGGGATGATGGGATAATAATGGAATTGATAACTTCTCTAGAACAACAGAACACAGTTCATGGCAATTCACCCTTCACCCACAAATCAGTCCATCATTTGTTTTTTTGTTGATAATGGTAAAAAACCTTCACTCAGAGCCAAATGTTGCCTCTCTGACAAATCATAGCTGTATTGATTGTTTCAGTGGTGTGAATTTGCTCTTGCTATCAGCTTACAGTGAAAGATGATAAAACTGCTATGATGTATTAAGATGTCTGAGACTTTGCTGTAGCCTATTAGTAATGATAGAGGGCAACCACTAGAGGGGGCGGCACTCTTTCAGGTGTCAGTTTTAAAAGGGATTCGCCCCACTTCTCAGGTAGTATTCTAGACACAGACAGTTTAGATGGATAGAGCTCATATGTTTGTGGCCTGTATGGATAAGGCTGCTGATTTGATTCAGAGCAATTTAACACAACAGTTACCGTTAAAAAATATTCTATGGGCTTAAAGTGTGTTAGGTCTGCATGATATAGGCCTAAATATATTGGACTTACAAGCTGCTACATATTGCTTTTGTAATTTGCCTTGTAATAAATTGAAACACAGTGGGTAAAGACTGATCTTTATTCTGATCAAAATGATTAAGTTTGTTGGAACATACAAACACTGATTCATCGCAACAGCCACAGAACGCTCAGCCTGGATGTCTCAGATCGGTGAATATGTGAAATACTGATTCCACACGATATATATATATATATATATATATATATATATATATATATATATATATATATATATATATATATTAAAAAAACACGATTTGTGAGATGGCTTTTTCGGGTATTGCTGTTTTTTGTGGTATCAATAGTGGAAAGGCCAGTAAACAATATATTGTGCAGCGAAATTGATTGGTATATAGCTGTGAGCCAGTAGACTTTACCTTTAGGGTGTCAGAAAACTCACTTAAAGAATATTAATGGTTTTCATGCTGTGTTTCAGAGTCGCAGGAGCCCATTGAGATGGAGAGGTCATAGCTGGACCCCAGAAGTCAAAGCCTAAGGGGTCAGGGGTCATTCATTGCCACAAAGGGCCAGCTTCCAACACTGTGACCTGGCTGTCTGCTAAATGCCTTCATTTTCATATGCCGTTCACACAAAAACAACAACACACAGACACAGATGCATACGCGGAAACACTGACAGACTCAGTCCATGCACTAAATGATTGCATAACGCATATGCAGACATATTACACATGTAAACAAACATGCATACACATAAATCGATTGCCATGCACACACACACACACACACACACACACACACACACACACACACACACACACACACACACACACACACACACACACACACATATAAAATGGCCTTCTCCGACAAGAGCATTGTGTATCAGCTCCACCTCCACCTCCACCTCTGCTCAGATTCAGCACTGCTGGATTTCTTAATGTTGCTGCTCCACTGCCAGCAGGAGGCTAGTCCCAATCATTCTTCTGTTCCTCGTTCCACCTTCTCCAATGGTCCACCTTCTCCAATGGTCCACCTTCTCCAATGGTCCACCTTCTCCAGTGGTCCTCTCCTCCAGCCTCCAGCGTGACAGGCGAGTCTGATAGAGGTCTGCAAACCTCAAGCTTTCACTGCAGCCCTGTCTAACCCAACCCCCCCCCCCCCAACACAAAATGCAACACGTTGCAAGTATAGTATACCAATAACTTATTTTGAGTTTGTAGTATATCAACAACCTTTTTGCTAAATATTATGTTTTCATAGGGGCTAATCCATGTAAAGCAAATAGTGCCAGCTTTCATGATAATTTGCAACATTGTCTTTCATTAATTTATGACACCATCAGAATTGGTTGAGTTTTCCCTTTTAACAATTTATGCTCCTAAGACCCTAACATGCTAATAGCATACTCTACATCCAGGTGAATATTCATACACACAGAATTCTTTCCTACCCTGTTTCCTTTCCCCTATACTCCATCTTAACAGCCTAAACCTGTCCCTTACATTTTGTCTCTCGTAACATCCTGACCTACGTCCGAGTCCGGCCTCCACAAACTCTCTTTTTCGCCATGAGCCACATCCCTCCTCGCCATATGATAAGCTTTTTTTTTCTTTCTTTTTTCAAACTTTCCGACCTCTTCGGTTTTGCCACCCATCCCTCCCCGCTCACGTCGAGGTGAATCGAGGGTGCATCGTAGCCACCTCTGTCCTCTTCCTCCTGCCTGCTTCTCGTCTGCTGACATCATGGACTGTCTGTCAGTTGTCGGAACCTGCTGTCTCCTCGTAGTCCAGTGTAATTAAGTTTGTTTGTCTGGACATTAATGTTTTGTCAGTGCTTGTACACGGTCACCTTTTTTTAAAAAATCCAGTATCGCGAAACTTTAGAGGACTGTTTGCATTCGTTTCGTAATTTAAGTGTCGCCTGAGCTATCTATTCCAAACCAAGTGCTCCGTCTCTGATTGGATGACTGGAGTTATAGTAGCAAGTGAAGATGAGTGGCTCAAGAACTGTTTTCCTTTACCGGTCAGTCGATCAAAGTTTAATGCATTTGTTTTTGATCTATAGTTCTCTATCACTGAACCTTTTCAGCACACTGTAACATATGCCCCTTAATATCGATAGCGACGGTGCACTCAGTACTGAGTAAAATCATAAACGTATCAAAGGTTAAACAGAGGCCTGGGTATGACGAGCGTTTTAGGATTTGACGAACACTCAGAAGCACCTTGTGAATTAAAGGCTACGTGATATAAATTTTATTTTGCTAAAATCAAAGAGAGTTCGAGCGTTGGAGTGGCCTTTTGCAATCACACCAGTAATGATAAGCGCTACATAGGGAGATCACTGGGATGTACGCAACGTTTGATGTGTCCAGTATCAAAATGTCTATGAATGTTTGTATGATGTGTCAAATACCTTAAATGCCATTGACTGACCCAGGTTTTGGGGAACTTTTTCAGGCAACGAAGACTTTAAAAAACAGGGTCCAGATATGAACACATCAGTTACATCTCCCAGTTCTCTCCCATTGTGTCTCGAATCCCCTCCAGGTATCTCCAGGAAGCAATAAATGATAAAATATGAGTTTGCGATGAAAAAGATAAAACGTGTACAGATTTTTAAGACTTTAAGTAGGGAGGAAGCTGATAGGAAATGATTTGAAGATATGGTTAAAAAACAAAAAAAAAAACAAAGTGATACCATTACGACACATACCATTTTACTAATAGTGGTCACAAAGGTGGCAGTATTTAAGGCTTGATAGGAAATGCCACAATATTGTATGGTATGGTAAAGTGTGCTATGATATATGATAGTGTATGATAGTTAGAGCAATATTGTCCAACACGAAGCTCAGTGACTGTAGAATATGTGAGAACCAGGATAGACTCATATGTAAAGGTGTCATCTGTCTAAATGTCACTCAACAAGAAGGTGTTTCAGATTGCATGTGTATGTGTGAGTGTGTACGCGTGTGTACGTGTGTGTACTACGCGCGCACGAGTGTTGGCTTGCTATCCCTCCCCCCCTTCATTATTGCTTTCCGTGCCATCCATATGAATTTACAAAAGAAAAAAAAGGCATTTCACTGAATATTTATTTTTTTTATCATTGAAGTTGTTAACCAGTCTGCATAATGTACAAAATAAAAGTATATTTTAAATATTTTAAAAAAATATTTTGTATTTACCATGATATTTTATTTCTTTGCTCTTGGATCCAGTTGGCAGTATCATATTGCTGTATATTGTGAGAAGAAGAGAATATAATTTTCTAGTGCTTCAAAACGTTAGCAGAGCTAAGAATCTGTGTTGTGAAATCTGCTTCGTTCTTGCTCTGAAAAATGTGAATGATGAGGGTTGCCATTGTAGAACTTGACATGATGTGGATTTCAACTTGTGCTCAGAAATATGTGTCACGCTGCAGTTAAGCATGTAAGAACTTTGAAGGAGTTTGAAGGTGCTTGAAGGAGTTTGAAGACATTGGTTAACATTGCATCACCGTTTAATGAACTGGTTGTTTACTGTAATCCAGTCATCACTGACTGCATACGCATTTGGGTCAGTATTTCAGGCTTAGATTAGATCTAGACCTAGACTACAAAAATTTTTTAAGTAAAATTGATTCCAGGGCTAGGGTTAACCTTAAGCTTAGTCGAAGACTGGGCTTATCCCGAAAAACTGGCCCAAAGTTCATACAGCATATCATAACAGTGTATATGACTAAGGGAATCTCTGCAGCATTATACATGACTTTATTTAGTCTTGGTTGTTTTTTTTAAGCTAAATGTAGCCTCATTTTATTTTAGCGTTTGTTTGCCTTCATTCTGAACCATGGAATGTTTGTCACTAACACACAGTAACATAAAAAAAATCTTTAAGTCATACAGCCAAATATTATTATTTTTTATTTGCAAGTATGATAAGCTAAATCTAGCTGAACGGAATATTAGTAGCACCTGGACTGGAGCTGCTCTGGAACTGTTATTTATTTCAAGACGTTTTCATGAACAATGTAGCATTATCGCCATTGTAGCATTCGGAGAACGCTCATTGTGAAAATGTAGATGAAATTCATCATTCTTTTTGGAAGTTGTGACTTGACAGAATTCAAAACAGTAATGCAGTGTAAACCTTTAAAGCATAAACTACTCTTTACATTTTGCTACATGCTGTGGAGTGCCAAGAGTAAAATGTTTTACATTTTGATGCTAATTTTCCATAATCTTTGAGGTAACTGGATCATTATTCATTTAGCAAACCATAAATGACTTTTGGTTACATGTTTGTATATGGTTAGGCATTGAAATGTAAATATGTTATATAAGTTACAAAAGGTCAAATTTAATAAACATTTTCTACAATTTAACTCTGTGGTTAAATGTTTGAATGCCAAAATTTATAATCTTTCTTGGTAATGAACAGATCAATTATTTTGCTGATGTTTGCTGTAAATTGATATTTTCAAAATCCAACAAAACATTGTACTACCTACATTTATAATTTATATTTATATAGAAACACCTTGTTATTCATCCATATTTCCATTACTTAGTTTTATTGCATAATAGTAAATAAATTTTTATATCAAGACAAGAAGATATGCAGACCCAATGTAATTTAGGTTTCTGCATATTTCCTCACATTCCTCATATAAACTCATCACCTTTGATCAATCCTACTTGTCATGAACATCAAAATGTATATATTTACATATTTTTGCATTCAATTGCATATAGGAATAACATGTATATAGTACATGTGCAAATATACATACACTGCTGTGTAAAGCACTACTCTGTGAAGACTGATTTGTTTTGGATTTATATTAACATGCATTTTTAAGCTGAAGAAGACTGTCTAAATTATGTATAACCTTTGGGAAAATTCTTGCAGAGAATCTTAAAAATACTTTATATAATATTAAAGTATCACATGTCACATTTTCTGTTTTTTCCAAGAACCACCTCTACATTATTAACTATATAACAGCATTAAATTGTTTAATTTTTTACTCTGTTGGGTATATTTTTAAGCTTTCTTAACATTTGTAATGTCAACAAAGCTAAAACCGTTTTTAAAAAGGCTTAGTATTTAAAGGTGTGTGTGTGTGTGTGTGTGTGTGTGTGTGTGTGTGTGTGTGTGTGCAAAAGCAGTAAGAAAGAGAAGTACTTGGCAAAGGTAGTTTTTAGCAGGTTGGCTGGATGGATGTCTTCCAAAATTTGTAGTGCATGCTGGGAAGATGTTAGCCTCCATTCATAAAATGCTTCAGCACTATGATTCATTCATGAATCACTGTGCCAACTCTGTGATCCATTGATAAAGTGTTTTGCCAACATTTGAATCCAACTGGCTGAGCACAGTGTGGCAATCTGGTGAGAGAAAAGTGTCAAAATCACCAGTGTATCTCTCATTCTCCCTCCCTCCCTCCCTCCCTCCCTCACACACACACACACACACACACACACACACACACACGCAAAACCATGCAGACACATGCAAAACACAAACCCTCCTGCAAATGAAATTGTTTTGCTGTAAAGAAAATGAGGAAAGTGAAACGGATTAATAAACCGGTACTGAAATAACAGTTTATGGACCTTTGCTAAGGACAACCTTACCAAACATCACCAGCACAGTTGGATACTGAAGTCGGATACTTGGCTACTGGAGTCTGAATGGAAGACATTGTTCACAGTGAGTTTACATGTTCTGTACCTAATGGCAAAGTATATGTAGTAAAACAAAACAATACATCTTTACCAAAAGCCAGACAAGATTTGCCAGATTTTGGTTTGGAAAAATACTTCTGGCTTTTCAAACGTTTACGATGCACCTTTATGCTTCTGTGAAGTGGCACGCCTTAACACAAAGGCATAAAGACGCAAATAGTGAATTACTGAATTATAGTTCCAGCAGTGTGTGTGTGTGTGTGTGTGTGTGTGTGTGTGTGTGTGTGTGTGTGTGTGTGTGTGTGTGTGTGTGTGTGTGTGTGTGTGTGAGAGAGAGCACAAGCACAAAAAGGAACAAGGTGAAGAATTCGTTTTGGGGTAAATGTAAAAGTTAACACAAAGATAATCTACACAATAGGACGAAAAAAGTTATTGTTCTAGAACAAGAACCATTAATTAGATGTTATAATGTGCCTTTCCTTTGAAACAAATAACAAATTACTGAACAGATTTTTAGTATTAGACAAACGTTGGTTGAAGCACCTGCTTTTTTGCATCGGGTTACTAGACTAACACGCAGAGCTCTAAGATCATTAGGATCGCGCGAGGACGTGTTGCACGCGCTGTTTTGTCATTGGTCACAGGTCACGACGGAAGTTTTTAAATGCGGTGCCGTACCTGTCTCATCCGGAGACGCACCTGGCGCCAATATTAAACCCACTGTCCTCGTCCGAGCACAAAACATAAAGAAACACAAAGACAAAAAATGACAAGAACGTACAGTTTTCTTCAAATATTTTAGGAAGACGGGACAATTGAAATCGGAAGGTAAGTCAAGCCTATTGTACATACATTTCTGCCGGTAGTTATTTAATAAATTTCCAAATAAGTATCCTTTAGGGCGCTCACGACGAAGTTGTTTTATTTTAAAGATGTTATTTAGAGGATATTTATCCCTGTTCTTCGAGTGTTTAATATCTCTGTCTGTCCCCGAGAACAACATTCGCAAGCTGTTGATGTATGTCGATGCAAGAAATTAGCCAAGAAGGACGGTCACTTCTAGTCTTTTGCCCATTTCGTACCTCAACAAATCCAAAAGCAAAAGCGGTCCTCGCCACAGAAATGAGCCCCAAACACGCTTTACCGGCGCCGTGCCTTATTAAGAGAAACGAGACTCGGTTGGCTTCGTTCCTCCAGAATTCTCTGTGATTCGGGACCCAAATGCTCGTGCACGCGCACAGCCGCGTAATTCCATCACAATTAATTAAATCCCCAAACATAGTCGCAGGAATCTGAACGTTTGTTCATGCGGAAATGAATGAACATGCCGGTCTCAGCAATGGTGTCAGTGCAGTCATCCCCATAAACTGATCTATTTGGCCTTTGTTTTTTTCGTGTAACTGTTTTTCTTTCAATTGAAAGCTTTCTATCTGAAACCGTGTCTGTAAGTCAAGGTAGCTTGAAGCGTGAATCATTTTTAACACACTGATTCCCCAGTACTGGTCCTAGGGGATCCCATATTTATTTCGTTTTTGTGTGTTTTTCAAATTATGTGCACTGTTTTAGCTGTGTCCGTTATCAAGCCTTACGTGATCTAAATTCTTCTAGAATAGATCATTCTTTTTGATTCCTCTAGATGAGAATAGAACGTCAGACAACAGCCAGAGAAGTCCTGAAGATTTGTGATTTATTTAGTTATTTATTTATTTGTCACCTGAATGCCATTTTAACCGAAGTACTGCACTTTATGCACCTAGACAGGCTTTCGTTCGAGCACTGTCACCAGTTGTATTTTAAACAGTGAAGTTGTCGGTTTGACATTTAAGTAGCCTAAACTTGCAAAGTCTAATTAAGCATGGTGACAAAATAGACTTGTGTAGAAATATGTACGCAGTAATATAATTGCTTGTGTGTTCCCCACCCAGTAGCACGTTGTTCAACATTACGAGGGTCTCCTGTATCACTGTCTAGGTGTCTGTCTGTATCCGTCTCTCTGCCCTCTTGCCTGCCTATTTGTGTGCGTCTTCCTGCTAGTGTGTGTTTGTATTTTTGACTGTCTGTAGGTGTGTGAGCTGTAAGGCCAGTGTGTCGGGACTTCTTGGGGTCATAGTGCACCTTGTACATATACGGCCTTTACCCACGTCTATTGACCTGTGCTTCCGCAATTCAGCAGTGATCTGAGTCTGCCCACAGATCACGGAGGGCTGGACACTGTTGGCTGCTGGAGTATTCTCAACATGGCAGTGACGGTCACATGTGGTGCCGCCCAGCTTGACTTTAAGCTGTACGGGGCACACGACCCACAACAATGCCACTGCCGTGTTGGTGTTAATGCTGTGTTGAGAAGATCCCACCACCTGTTTGGTGTCTGTGGTAAGAAAGCGATGAGAAATTAACATGGTGGAGAGTGACGGATGAACCATGTATGTGAACAGATGGGCACAGAACGTAGGGAGCAGTGTCCCACTTACCCATCATGTCCTTCCCCTGCGCCCTAAACCCTAATCCCTACATCCTCCTTATCTGGGCTGCCCTGACTGGCAACCTCTGCTGTTTAGGGACACTTCTGAATCAGTTTTCCTTGCATTACATGGTGATGTGCACAAGCACATTTTATCAGATACATTTTTTTTGACTCTGTAATATGGTTTCCTTCAGTTTTAACAAATGAATCTTGCATAGTGCAGCTTTAATCCAAAGTGAATCTATATATATAATTTTATTTGTTTATTTTTTCTTCTGAGATTCGGCGTTTGTTGGTATTCATGGTTTTCAATGCAGTATTTGATGATCATGATCAGGGCTATGACCTCGTTGTCTGCAGAGTTTCCCTTGACAATGTTTCAGCAGTGACTATAGCCAACGGGCAGCATATGGTACTGCTCTCGTTTGATCCACTTCCTCATCTCATGTTGGCTTTAAAGGTGGCATGTTTGTGGCATGCCACTTGGAACCGTGCATGAAGGCATGGTGCTACCATCATCACGGTCAAAGGATCAGCTCCCCAGGGCTGCATGCACCGTCATGCTGATAAATATGCAAGCTGCTCTGGATTAGAACGTCTGCCAAAAACCATAAACGTAAAGGATCACTGCAGAGGGGGTTATCATCCTTGATTTAATGGCTTCGTTGATGTGTAGGGCCGACCACCAGAGGGCGCTGCTGAGAGGCTTCCTTTTTCTTCACGTTGATGGAATGTGCCCTGAATACTAGAATCCTCACAGGCTGAAAGGGGGGAAAATGTTTATTTTTTTATTTTTATTTTATCAGCATGGCGTCAGTAGAGTAGTTGGCTTAGCTTATGCAGGATTTGAAAATCATTTGGTTGCGTCATGACCTATGACCTCCGTGTTCCCTTAGCAGTGTTTCTGCAGTGACATGGGTGGTCTATGCTTTACTTTGCATGTTGGTTGGACACCAGTGAGAGTGTGTGTGTGTGTGTGTGTGTGTGTGTGTGTGTGTGTGTGTGTGTGTGTGTGTGTGTGTGTGTGTGTGTGTGTGTGTGCTGCAAAGTCTGCATCATGGACCTTTCAGGAACAGTAATTGTGTTCTTATACAGATCTCAGGCAGTCCGTGTCCTAATTTTCTGTGTATTGTCTCCCTGTTTGGGTGAGGGTTCATGTATGACCCATTTGGGCTCGAGGTTCGCACCCTGCCTCTCCATTTGTGACTGAGTTATATGTAATGCCTCCCAGTTGGGTGTTGGGTTTCGTCTGTCGTGTGCCAGTGCCTACCAGTCCTCCCCTGTTTGTTCTGCCAGTGGACTTATTTATGACCCAGTGTTTGTCATGTCGTCCTCGTCGGTATAAGGCGGATTACAGAATACGAGACGATCTTGTGGAACGGCGTGCGTTTCAATCTTGTTTAGAGAATATTTGAGGGATCGCAAGTGAAAGATTGTTAGACTGATGCAACTTCACGCCGTGTCCTGAGTCATGCTTCTTTTCTATGTTTAGCGAGGGGAAAATCCCGTCGGAGCGTGTGCACGTGGGCACGCGTGTGCTTGAGCATCGTAAACGGGACTGTGGTGGGGTGCTCGTGTGCCCGCCAGAGATCCATGACTGACTATATATACACGCTTCAGAGAGCCAGGGTCACATTTACCATGGCTTCTGGTCTGTAGGGCTGGACTGGTGGTGTACTGCATTTTTTTCCAAGCTTTCTTTTATTTAGTGAGTGGGATTGTGTAGGCTAGGACATGTGCTCCTATTTCGCTTGTATGAGCAAGTGTGAGGGCATCTGATTTATTGTCTTCTGTGTGTGTCTCTCTCTCGCTGTCTCTCTCTCTCTCTCTGTCTCTATTTATGGCAGATTCCCCTTTTCGCTGGTCTCCTCTCCCAGGCCCATACATGGAGCCTGCTGGATGAGGTTACCTCTCCCGCGTTTGTGCAAGGGGGGGTGTGTGTGGCTAGCTTGTCCCGTCCTGCCGGCGCCCCCCCCCCCCCCCTCTTTCCCCCAGCAGTAGTTTGATGTATCATCCTGGAGCTTCACGTTGCTGTTAGCTAAGAGGGGAGATTCACAAAATTCCCACCTGTGACTTTTCCCAGCAGGAACTCTCCTTCTGAAAACAGAGAATCTGGAAGAACCCCCTGGAATATTCTTATTTACAGACTTCTAGATTATTATTTTTTAACTGTAAAAAATCGTAATTTTCTGTCAATTTGTTTGATTACGTTTATTTATTTTTTTCTTCCTGCCTGTCCTTTCCCCTGACTCCCCTACCTATCCCCTCACTCCCCTCGTCCTACAGCCTTTTGTGTGGGGTTGTTTCCTCGTTTTGTGTGTTTGGATGTACCTGCAACGCTCTGCTTTGCTGATGGAGGTCTGAGGGGAGGCCGTCCTCCTCCCATAAACTCACTTCTTCTGATTCTCTAAGGAATACCACCTTCTTCAAAGGATATCTGTAGAGATCTGGATTACAGCTGTAACAGCTGGTGTTAACACCGTCTTCTCTGGGGAAAGTTTGTGAAACGGTGAGTGTTTATCTCTCTCTCTCTCATCCTTTTTCTCTTTCTCTCTCTCGCTCTCTCTCTGGTTGAGCAGAATAGGTTGAACCTTGTGTAGGACTGTATTGTTTGCATCTCCAGTCCATGTTGATCCTCCAGAATTGGCCAGTTCAACAGTGGTGGCTGTGAACTCCTGTAGCATCAGGGTCTGTTTTCCACCAATGCTCTTGTACTCGAGTCATTTACAACTTTTGTTAGATACAGAGGCGTTCTGGGTACATTTTTGCTGCCTTTATGAAGCAGGCTTTATTGCTCAAGATCTGGTTTGTTAAAACACCTGGATGGATGTGTGTTTTAGGCAATCTACCAGTTTGAGTTTCTGCTGAAACTGGCTGTTGAGGTAGTTGGATGTGGTCCAGATATCGACACGTCCAGACCACATGCTGTTGAGTTTTTTCAGTTTACATTTTTAAAGAAAAAGAATCAAACGGTACAATGAATCTGTTGTGCGGGTGTGAGTGGTGAACATGAACTGGATCTCATGGAGAGTACTTGCATCACTCGTATGTGTATAAGGGGCTGACATCACCACTCGGGTGTGTTTGTTGGGTGTTTATTCCACTGGCGTGTTTATCAGCGATGCGCAGGTTAGGACTCTCTGTTCCTCCAGAACCCCTGATCTTCCCGGGAACCGGTTGCGACGGGTGACTGTGTAACCCGAGCGAGCTGGTGACCACCGTCGCCCCCTGTAGGCAGGACTGTGCCTGGCACCCTCAGTCTGTTTACATTTGTGATGCATGGGGGGATGGGGGGGGGGGGGGGGGTGGGGGGTGACATGGCGTGGTCTGTAGACCACTAAATGCTCCGACCTCGTCGGACTTTGATATAGACTTGCTACCTGGGAAGCCAAACATTCTGGAAGTCTCTGAAATGTCACATAGAGGAATGAGATGAGAAATTTCTTATCCTTGGTAACCAGTTGCCGATAAGCTGTTGGCAAGTATATAATCGTGAAGACACGTGTTTTTAGACATGCCAGTTCTATTAATAGGATACTCCATCCAGAGGCGGTCTTTGCATAGAGGCGTGGCTAGGCAACTGCCTTGGGCCCCTCCCACTGCAGCCCACTGTAGGGGCCCCCTGATTAGTTGACTTATTTCTCGCATATTAATGTTGATGGGCCCCCTAGCTAATTTCCCCTTGAGCCCCCAAATTGCCAAGTCCGCCACTGACTCCATCAATAAATGTAATGGCAATTTTTGAATTTTTATTTAAGTCAATTAACCTTTACAGTTGATCACTGTTAACACGGTGAATCTTGTTTTCAAATGCAATACCTCAATATCCTTTTAGAAAGCTAGAAAAGCCACGTGCAGGCCACGTGGTCGGATGGAAAGTTGGAGCGGTCATAAAACATGTTTGGTGTTTCATCACATTGGTGGACACCTTCATGTTGGTATTTGTCAGGGTATGTTGGAGGTGTTTTAACTATTGTAGTGTTTGGCTCATAAGAAGCCAGGGGTTCCTGTGCTCCTTGGGTAATGGCGTTTCTAACAGCAGTGACACCAAAAATGGTGCTGACTCCCCATTTTGAAACAACCCACCAAATGGCGCACCTGTCAGTGAGTCGTAAATATCGATACGAGAAATGAAACAAAGGTGTCATAGGAGTGGCGTTGATATGGTCATCTCTTAATGCCTTCATAGTGGAACCTCTTATGGTTTTAGGTGATTTGCTAAATCATTTAACTTGGTTGGTTAGTATTGCTGAAGATTTTTTTCAGCAGACTTCTGTTGAACTCTGACCTCAGTAGCAGACATGAGGCCCTGTATGTGGTGACCTTCTGACCCTGCTGCCTGAAACTACAGCGAGAGGCTATATTGTAAGTGTTCAGTCAGTTCAGTATAGCATCTGAAAAAGGGCTTGAAACTGTGTTTAAAATTTTAAATTGTAGCGTTGATATTCCCCTCCTTCTCTTTTGAAGGACCTGTTTGCTATACAAGATTTTCTGTAAAGCATTTCAGGGTTTTGGTATTATTGATGGGTTAGTTCCACATTTATACAATCACTTCATTTCCCAAGTCCTCTGATGTGCCACTGTGCAATCAAAAATACACAATAAAATTTGTATTGTCAAATCGATATGTGAAGTATATAACTACAGAATAAATGTATTTGTTGGCACATAAAATATAAACCTCTGAATTGAGCCTCAGAATTGAAAAATCATTACAAACCTGAAAATGTGTCTGCCCCCAACTTGGAGACATGTGGCAGACTTCACGTTCATTACCACCGTCTGTAAATTATTATCCAATCAAGATCATTAGGATGGCTATGTGATATTTGTTATTTGATCTAGTTAAGATAGAGGCTCAAATGTACTGTAATGAAATCTAAAAAACCACAACAGAGAAATGTTTACGAAGTAATATATGAATGTAGGAGGGTGATGTGACATGAGAATAACAGGTTTATTTTAGACATGCTATAAACCACCGAGTCGGGCAAGATGAACTCGTATTCCTGACCCGGAACATTCAGAACAGTCGTATCGAGTACAAGGGCCCGTCTTCTGGCTCTGAACTTGACTTCTGCCTTTTGATGAAATATCTGTTGGTCAACTGCAAACCGCTTCGGTTGTTGGTAACTCGCAGCGTGTGTGTGGTGGGGGGTGTCTTCACGTGGGGAGCTGTGGGGTGGGTGAGCACTAGGACCTTGAGACTGCAGCTGTTGTACTTGCCTGCTCTGTCCAAGCAAAGAGTCCTTGATGCCTTCCAGAACTTTCCAGAGAGATGCTGTCCATTTCATCCATGCATCCAAATTCGTGTGTGTGTGTGTGTGTGTGTGTGTGTGTGTGTGTGTGTGTGTGTGTGTGTGTGTGTGTGTGTGTGTGTGTGTGTGTGTGTGTGTGTGTGTGTGTGTGTGTGTGTGTGTGTGTGTGTGTGTGTGTGTGTGTGTGTGTGTGTGTGTGTGTGTGTGTGTGTGTGTGTGTGTGTGTGTGTGTGTGTGTGTGTGTGTGTGAGTGAGTGAGTGAGTGATGTAGACTAATATAGTTAAACTTTTTGATAAACAAAAATCATTCAACTCTCCAGCAGTGTTCTGTGCTGTTGGCTGTGTAGCTTGACTGCAGTTTAATGTACCAACAGTGCTCTGATATTAATGTTAACCACCTCCTTGTTTTTTAAGCTTGTAGATTTTAAATCCTGGCCTACAGTCATTAGTAAGGGATTCTAGCTCCGTTTTTACTCTAAAACACTTCATGTATTTGTGCTTCAGTCCAGCACTACGACCACACCATCATATACTGCACCAGCACACCTGTTTGAGTCCCCAGCTGGTCAGTTATAGGTTGTGTGTGTTGCTAACCTGTATTGTGGGTCAGGGCCCACTGTTTCATCTGAGTTGTTGGCTCAGGCCCGTGGCGGCCCTGTTGTTTGAGAAGCCGCCTGCCGTTGCCGTGGCACTGCTTGAGGGGCATATAAGAACACGGGGGGAAAGGGAGTCTGAGGTTGTGTCTCCTGGAAGCATCAGAGATGCTGACTGAGACCAGGACTCACTACTGAATAAACACAGGCTCTCTCAGAAGCAGTGCTGTTGGGCAGATTGCAAACGCCGTGGCTGTTGTCTAGCAAACAGTCTTCCTCTTCGATTGGCGATTTTATCGATTTCTAGACCATTTTACAATAATATATGAAGGGTTTGAAGAAGCCTTGGGTGTGTACTTTTTTTTAAATGGTTTATTTATAGATCTAGGATGAGTAGGCCTACCTTGTTGTCTACATCAGTTTTATTACTAAGGGAAAAATGAGCTTAAACCAGAACCAGCAGCCAAGGCGGGACACTCTACACCAGCACTCATACCGCCACGCTCTCTCTTCAAATGCCACCTCGTTTTTGAAGCTTATTGCCCTCCACGCAGGTTCGGTTGTCCGCGCCGGTCTAAACGCGGCGCTAACCTTCTCACTCCTGCACGCGAGTCTGGCGGGAACGGTCCTGCCGGAGTGCGGCTCGCGCAGGCGCCAGAGTGGAACGGTCCCGTGCGCATGGTCCGGGCCTCCGTCTGTGCCCTAATAAAGGCAGCGATGCTTCCCCAGCGCACAACTCTCCTCCGTGTTCGGGAGCAGTAGGAATTTAGCCACAGCCCCGCACAATTACCAGACGGGGTTCAGGAATTCCATTGGTGAGAGTCGGGGGATGGGGGGGGGGGGGGGGTGTTTGGTCTATTCTGACTCCTTGATCCGAGTGTTTCAGGAGGAGATGCTGTGGGAGCTGAGCTTGTGGTGGTAAAGAACGTGACACGTGGGTCCTGTGCTTGCCGGACACCCCCTGGGACCGGTCAGCCAGGCCTGCTGTTGGTCATGGGTCGCTGGGAAAACGGTCTCTCGGCGCCTGAGAGCCAGGGGAGTACACCCTGCCTTTCAGCAATAGAGACCCAGACGACCACAGTCCGGGGGGGCTTAGATGGGTTTTTCTGCTTTTTAAAATGAGTGCATTGCAATCGGTGATATGCAGTGATCCCATATAGTTGCTTATGAACTGTTAATTCCTAGTGAATGTAGTATTGCTCCAAGCACCTTGTGTAAGTGTAGGCACTGTAAATTCATGGCTAGTTTAATGTGCCTTTATTGCTTTTGTGTCAACTTGGTGCGAGTCGGTGTCTCACAGTATTTATCCATTTTTTTCCCTATTTGTTAATCCCTGCCTTGTTATCTCTGTCATTATTATGTTTACTGAGTGTAAGATGAGACTGGTTGACTCTGGTCAAAATCTAAATGTGTTGCATAATCAACCTCTGATGTGTGGTGATGGGATTTGCACTGTATTATTTCCGTTAGGAGAAATTAGAAGACATTAGCGGTATGAGGTCACATGTTGATCTCTTGGTGTGTCCGTATTCATAGTGGCTATTGCAGAATACCTCCGTGACATAGTAATGCCACAGGCATTAACAGAGAAATGTGAAATCGCCAGGCGTGTGCGTGTGTGTGCGTGTGTGTGTGTGTGCGTGTGTGTGCGTGTGTGTGCGTGCGTGTGTGTGCGTGTGTGCGTGCGTGCGTGTGTGCGTGCGTGTGTGCGTGCGTGCGTGCGTGCGTGCGCGTGTGCGTGCGCGTGCGCGTGTGCGTGCGCGTGTGCGTGCGTGTGCGTGCGTGCGTGCGTGCGTGCGTGCGTGCGTGCGTGCGTGCGTGCGTGCGTGCGTGCGTGCGTGCGTGTGTGCGTGCGTGTGTGTGCGTGTGTGTGTGTGTGTGTGTGTGTGTGTGTGTGAGCATGTCAGTTTATGTCGTGTCTTATATTCCAGAATGCAGGCTGTTCTTCGTGTTGTCTTTGGCACTCCACTGTCCAAACGGAGAAATTTCCCACAATGCTTTGATGTGGCCCACTGGTTTTCAGTGTCTGGATTAAACGCTTTTGTTGCCTGGAAACCACAAAGTGCATTTCCCATGTATGATGGATACATGCATCTGTTTGGAATTATACTAAAGAGTTTTTAGATTCATGGCCCGCATGCACAGAGGAATCTGAGCTGTAGACACTGTGCAGGCCTCATGCAGACTATGTACTGCAGTGCTGGAACAATGGTACATAATTTAAGAAGATAATGTTCAAAATATATTGATACCTTAAGGATATTCACTAATACTGCAGAAGGGCCTAAACTGTGCATGGTTCGGGACAGACGTGCTAAGATTTCATGGTGCTGCACAGAAATGGTTTCACCCTGTTAATGTGTCAATACGGTACAAACTATTTACATGTTTAAAATGTCTAAGCGCATATAATGGTGTGTGTAGTCTTTTGTTTAGGTCCATAGTTTGGCCTTGCATTAATTGTTTGCTGTATCAAGTGTTTCCGCATGTCTATTCACACATTATTTTTGTACAAGGCATCATTTGTACCTGATTACACTGAACTGTTTGGCGATTATCCATAACCCTTATTGTTTGGGTCCTAATTTGCCAGCATTACACATTTAAAAGTAGTTTACTGTAAGCTGTAGACTCTAATGGTACTGAAAATTGTAGTTTACTCTTTGAAAGTGCAGCGGTAGTCGCTAAATTGACTTTTTATTGTAACTGAATTATTCTTATTGTTGCTTCTGCTTGTTCTTACTGAGATAACTATCAGTTTTAATGTTCTCGAACTGCTTCTTAAATACTGCCATTACACCAAGCTCCCTGCAGGGGTCTATCCAACCTGTCTGAATTGCAGCAGTGTTCTTGCTGCTCAACTCTCCTCTTCCGTCAGCATTCGTCTTGAGAAATATTTCACATAAGGCTGGGGGAATGCATGCCTTGGAATACCTAGATACAGCTCACCCCACTTCACTGCATAGGCAGGCTAAAGAAATATTGAGATGCCGCACTTAACTGCCTAGTAGTTCCTCTATCTCAGGATCCAGGTTATTGTAATACCACGGTGCTTTGAGTGGGGTCATCGGAGGGGTTTCATGAGGCTCAGACGTGACCGCAGTTAACCTTGATTTAAAAACGGGTGCACGCATGAAAAGGTCATGTAGGCTATGAAGTTCGTTTATTTATGTCTTATGACTGGAGTGCGCGTGAAACTAATAGTGTTTAAAGTTGTGCTCATAAGGGGTGGAAAAGCGAAGGATACAAGCAGCAGAAAAGGGAAAAAAGTTGAAAAGGGTGAAAGGAGATGCAGCAGACTACCGAGAGAGAGGGAGGGAGAGTAGATGGAGAGTACTGGAGCCCAACACTAGGGTAAACAAGTTCACCACGCCCACTCGCTGGCCTCTCAACCAATTGTAGCACACGTGACCTTATTAAGGGCGTCTGCAAAGGCTGAGGGGCGGGGCGATAGTGCACTTGGTTGTGGGCGTGCGTTGTGCATGTGTGGCGTGCATGGGGTTATTGTATGTAAACATGGGTTTATTGTATGCATGTTTTTTATATGCTGGAAAACTTTCCTCAAAATAAAAATAAAACTATAACCATAAAGACGTATTAAATGTTCAGTAATTTGTGTGATGCTGCAAGAAAGTTTTAGTAATTTCTTACTGTTATGGTTGACGTCGCACCATCATTACCAACCCTGTTTCCAGATGATAAACATGTTTCTGAAGTTAGAAAATGATTTGACTTTGTTCAACGGGTTCAAATTAATTGAGCTTGACTAATATCCTGCGGTGTTTGTGTATTCGATTAGGAAAGACGTAATTCCATACATATTATTTTCAGCTTCGTCTGTTATTTCATTGGAAGTTATTGCCGTTTGATAATTAAGTTAGATATTAATTGTCAAACGACAATAACTTCAAATGAAAGAACAGACGAAACGGTTCATGTTTTGGTTTACATGTTTTTCATAGTTTTTTTATTATAAATAAACGTAATTCTCCCTTCACAGTTTGCTTTCTGAGGGGGGGATAAAAACTGCACAGAGGTGTTTTTTGTGTTCCACACACTGGTACGCCCTCTGGTGGAGTCCTTAAATAGTTTTTTATGCATGAATATTTCGTGGTGTATTTCATAAGGGTTGTAGAACACGAGGAACCTGGGGGTGCGCGCAGTTGTCTTGGGTCTTTATAGCGGTGAGGGACCATGTCATGACTTCAAGAGCCAGTTCTCACTAATCCCACTCATGTTAACACAATCTCTCTGTTGCTGCGGTTTAAACCTTTTTTTCCTCCATAAATACTTTTCATGACCATCGTGTGTCAAACCCACAGTTTGCAGCGCTGAATAACTAACACATTTGAAGTTTGAACATTGCGCTTATGGATCTGTTTCATGTGCACGTCCGTGCAGCCACGTCGTAAGTCTGGGAATCCACTGTGCTCTCAAAATCCACTTTTATCATCCAGGCTAATTTCTGCCTGTAATCAGATTACCCGCCTGGGAATTTAACGCCTCTCTCTCTCGCGCGCGCTCTCTCTCTCTCTCTCTCTCTCTCCTCTCTCTCTCTCTCTCTCTCTCTCTCTCTCTCTCTCTCTCTCTCTCTCTCTCTCTCTCTCTCTCTCTCTCTCTCTCTGCGCGCGCGCGCTCGCGCTCTCTGCCTCCCCCATCCCAAGTATGTAATTGGTCCAACCCTGCAGGACTGCGCGTGGGTCCACATATTCATCACGTTGAGTTCGTAGTACGTAACTGACTGTGTGTGTCTCTCTCTCTCTCTCTCTCTCTCGCTCTCCATCTGTTTTTTTTTCTTTCTTAATTTTTCTTGGACTTTGTCCACGGCGACATGTTGCGGAACCAGTGGATCGCCGACTACCTGAGCCACGTTACTCACGTTGGCCACGGTAAGATCCCATCCGTTTTGCCTGGTTACCGTCACCGAGCCGCAAGATTGACAGCTCTGTTGTAGGATTGCTGTGTCGATAGAGCCAGGACGGTTACCGGGTGGAAAGAAGTGATTGATTGAGCCATGACTTAAGCTTAGTCTGATTTAATTTGAACCTGCTCAGTCAGTCTGAGATGGATGTCCTGTGTATCATACCTCAACACTGTTGCACACAAAATGAAGCAGTTCAGTATTTAACTAATATTTAAAAACAACATTAATGCTTAATAAATGCTCAATAAATACTTGATAAGTGGGACAAAGTATGGATGTAAATTTTTTGTGGAAATGTTTATGCAGTGTTATGCAAAGTAATCAATTTAGTTTTCCTTCGTCATTTGTTCCATATGAAAACTGTGGTCTTGACACCAGTTTACACTTTCTTTTCAGGAATCTGTGCTCTTGCATCCCTAAAGAACATCTCACACCCCTCATCACAAGTCACTTATCTAATACTGTAATTACTTAACACCTCAGCTTGTGTTAACGCCATGTCAGCATGACGAAGGAAGTGGCGACTACTACAACAATGATCCGTTCTCCCAGGAGAACCGCCTGTCGTCTCCCGTTCTCAGCTCCCTCTGCGGAGACCCACATGTACTTAAGAAGAAAGGAGAGCTATTTTTCACCTTGTCCTCCCCTCCCTGTATTTTTAGAAAATCCCTCATTCTGGCCCTCTCTAGCTTGTCTTGTTTGTGGCAGTCAGCACCTTTTAAGCTGCTCATTGGCACTGGTGCGGCCAGCGAACCTTCTTGAGCTGCGTCAGCCCGATTGCTTCCTTGGGTCATGCTGAGAGCTTTCCTCGGGCACTCCGCCATTAGGACAGCAACTTCAGCATTCAGCATCCGTGCAGGAACCGTCCGACTGGCCCTCTGCATTCACATGGATCCACTAGGATCTCGTCGAGTTCTGTTCAGTTGGTCTTGTTTTAACTCTTGAGACAAGCGAGGAAAATTAAGGCAAACTATGTGATGGGATTTGTAGAACTTCTTTTATGAGGTGTGGATCTTTTCATAATTAAGGGCATCAGGTGTTTAAGAACGTTTGAGAGAGTGATTTAGGGCATCGGGGAAGTTAGAAAGTGTTGCTGCCTACAGATATCCACACTATGGTGAGACCCCCCCCCCCCCCCCCCCCCCCCCCCCCCCCTAGAGACCCCCATCATGTTAATCTCCAGTCTTCAGTCCAGGCATGGTGTGCCGTTTTGGGTTGTGGTTTGTAAATAGTACCCAAGCTTAAAAGTTTTTAAAACAGTAACCCAAGCTGTTGTCTATATTAGGTGAGACCCTTGATTGCTTGAAACTGTCAGGATTCAGGAGCGGCACTGGATGTTCAGAGTTCTCTTTTAATTCTGGCATTTTTAGTTTGACCACCAGCCAGAGGCGGCCAGTATAATGCCCGCTTTTGTATAATCCCGACCTTAGGTGATCACCACGTGTTTGTTTACACTTCACCATCTCTCCGTAACCTCAGAGGAGTGCTTCGTGTTTACTCCGTGTATGTCTGAGCATATATAAAGCCCTAGGAAACACTACAACATTTGGGTTAAATGAACTTGTGTTAATAGAAGCCTCTCTGTACCGAGCTGACGTCAGAAGAGTTTGGATGGGGAAAAAATGCTCCAAGCATAAGAATGAATCTAGTAAATACACAGTCTGTTGGTCCAGACTACAAGAGATGGGAGTGTTTTGGGTTCACTTGGTGTTCCTCTCCATCCACAGGGCTTGGAGGAAATTCATCAGTTAAAGTTTGCAGCCCGACGCTACTGAAAAAGGGAACTATAAGGTGTGTATTTTATTCTGGCGGCCACGCGCACACATTCTTCAAAGTCATTTTATGACATCTGTAGCTAGTGAAGTTCATGCTACTAAAACACTGACTGATATGCCCGGCACATCAACTGGTGCATTAATGTCAAAGAATGCAGACAGCAGCTTATTAGCCAAGTAGGTGTTTGGTAAGTAGAATTGTCAGATGGCTAACATGACTGGGAAATCCACACCATCAGTGAGTTTAAATGTTCAGATGGCTAATATTCATGCTCTCTGTGGCCAAATCTTTCTACTGAGCCTGGCACTTGCAGACAGATGGTCCTAATCTGGATTAAACATTCACACAGTATTATTCCTGCTTTAAAAATGTTTTGATTCTTAATCTCAAAGCCACATGTTCAGTAATTCAATAATTGACTGTAGTGATGTTTCGTACCGTTGGGAGAATGCGGGGGTGAACGTCCTCATTGGCACAGTCGGAACGCACAGAGCAAAGTAGAGCAGAAATATCCTTCAAAAGCACTGAATGGAGGTCGAGTTTTAGCGTGACTCAACCCTCACAAAAGCTTTGTGGTGGTGTGAGAGTATCTGTTGACTAAGTGGACCAGGAGGAAGGATTCTATTTAGAATGCAAACTGAAAAGAACAGTCGGTGATGGAGCCTTTCAATAGCTAGGCACGTTATCTGGGCTAACCTCATGTTATGCTTCAATAAGTGTGTGTGTGTGTGTGTGTGTGTGTGTGTGTGTGTGTGTGTGTGTGTGTGTGTGTTTCCATAGCGCAGGTTTTACCTCTTGGTTTGTAGCTGTGTGTGTGTCTGTGTCTCTTGTGCTGTGCTTGGGTCAGGAATTGTCTAGCATTTTAGCTTTTTGGTTAGTTTGTTTACAGAGAAGGCGGAAGAGACATCTCAACACCTTTCTTCAACATTTTCAGTCTTCAGAGAAAGAATCAAAATGTTCACCTTGTAAGATGCACATTACATAGTCTAAAGATGACCGAGACGTCTGGACAGTCACTTGGTATCTGATCTTAACTAATGCTTTAGCAAACCACTTGCAGCAAGTGTTAATGTGTTCAGATGTGTAGTCTTCACGTTTGTGACCCAAAATCAGACATGCACGTCATTCTTGTCAGTTATTAATTCTCACGTATAACCTATAATCGGACCTGGCTACCAGAAACACCGTCTGCAATGCAGATTGCACATCTTGTTTTTACGAGCGACCGAATGTGGAGGCTCTGTGCCTGTTGCACACGCGAGTGCCCCGTTTAGACTGGGTGTGCACGCTGCCATGGTGCAGGTCTCTCTCGAATGTTGTTGTATTAATAGCTTTGCTGCTTATCTGTTCCTGTGGGCAGGCCAACAGAATATTAAGTCCTCGGCACCCTGTGTTAATTACCTTAAAATGTTGCACAGCGACAAGGGACTGACACAGGACTCCAAAATATCTCTTGACTCAGACAACACCATTGCTTGCAGTCTTAATTCATTCTTAATGCTAATGGCTGTTGGACGTTTAGCTAAAAGCCCTGTTCAAAAGGGTTCTCACAGTACATGTTTTCCCAAGGCCACAATTTTCCAAAAAAAATGTTGTCCCCTGTTGTCCTAATGCAGATTTCCAAAAGATTTTTCCTCTGAAGACAGCACTGTGCTGATCAAGAGTAACACAATCACTGATGCCAAGCTCCTTACAGTAGCACCCAAAGGTGAGTGATCTGCAGGCCGCTAACCTTTTAAAAGATGTTCAGAGTGACTTCAGACGTTCTCACCAAGCTGTTTTTGTAGTTTCAGAGCTAAGGAAACATTTTGAACAATCAATCAATTGTGATCAAACAATGAATAGGTGAGTGTTATCTAACACTTTACTGAGCAGGACTAACACAACAACCTCACAACAAAATTTCAGAATTTCAGAGCACATTCCAACAGCGGTTTACATCAATTTAAACACATTTAAAACCCTATTGCATATAGGAAAGAGAGGATTGCTCGAAGGTTGGAGGGGATAGAGACCGAGATACCGTCCGCTCTGGTGGCCAATGTGCAGCCCGGCCCTGGTCTCCTGACCAATCGGCTTCTGGAGGAGGACACGCCCCGGTACACACGAGCTTCTGACTGCGTTGAACCAGGCAAGCTTTGTTTTTATTCATCGTGTGTCTGTACCAATGTTTGCATGTGTGGTGGTGACACTAAAATAATGCCGGTATTAAGAGTGATCCCGGATCTCTTTTTCCAAAGTCATAAAATGTATTAGTTAAAATATGTATAAAATCTTGTTGTATAATTAGTCTTGATTAATTTCAGCGTCCTATCTATACATGTGTACATGTTCTGTCTACCTTGTTTTGCCACAGTGAGGCGCTACAGTCGGGATGAACCAGAGGCTCCGGAGAGGCAGTCACGGGCACGTGGGCGGCCCCAGACCGAGCCCCTGCCTCAGACCCTGCCCCTGCCCCCTGTCTATCCTGCCCCAGCTGCCCCAGCAGGCTCCGATCCGGCCAGTCTCACCTCCAAAGCTGAACGGATCGCTCGCTACAAAGCCGAACGCCGGCGGCAGTTATCGGAACGTTACGGGATCCTTCTTGACCAGGATGCGGAGGTGGATTACACGCCAAGATACACGCGACCACGGCGAGAGGCCGACCTGATGGACAACCAAGCTCCGCCCCAAAGGGGGCGTGGCATGGAGGAGGAGGAGGGGCATGACCTAATCGCCAACAGGCCGAAATACAGCAGCTCGGGTGTCGGGCAGGTTTCCATGTCGACAGGTCCCACCCCGTCTCCATCCAAGGAGCCTGCGAACGCACTTCCAGTCCAGCAGAGGGAGCTGCAGCGCCCAGAGGCAGAGCGGGAGAGAGAGAGGGCGAAGAACCTGGAGAATTCCCGCCGTCCATCCGACAGGGGCCCCAAGCACCGTCCACAGGAAGCGGCAGTTGCCACAGAAGCGGCACCTGCCCAACCAGTCAAGGGCATCGGCGCGGCGGTGGCCAGCTCCCCGCGTACGGCGCGCCGAGCCTCGCTGCCCTCCGCGCGGTACGGCATCTCCCCAGGAGACCTGTTCATAGAACAGCAGGCGCAGAACATCCTCAACCGACAGGGGTGAGTCTCGGAGCTCCGCCTACTTTTCCCCCGCACGCTTCTTTCCAAATCTCCTCCCAACGATTTAGGAGCGGTTGTCTTTCAATCTATTATAACGGGCTCGTTCAAGAAATGGGGTCTTGCACCTCATTCCAGTTCTTTAATCAGCTGGTTTCAGTCTTCAATCAGCTTAGATGTTGGTGTCACTCTTGGTTGACAGGAATGAAAACCTCTAGCCCTGCTGTGGTAGTGAAAAGTAGTGTAGTGCAAGTAGTGAAAAGTAAGCTTGCGTTATTTTATGAATTATTAATACTATATAAGATTGGGGAGGGGGGGGGTAAAAATCTGAATGTATGCGGACAGAGTAAGAATCTCAGTGTCTTGTGTGTAATGGTCCTGCAATACCACATAGACCCATTTACCACAACTGAGCACAAACGACAATGAATATATTACTAATTATTTAGTATTAATTGCTTGGGTTAGGTGGTAACTAACTATGCTATCAAAGGTTAACATCCAGTAACATATGGATTCAGTAAGGTAAATAAATCCTTTTATTATGAAAGTTGTCCCTTGCAGAGCAGTAAGGTAGTGATAGGGTTAGCATTATGTTTGGAGTTAGCTTCAAGTGCTCACTTTGCAGAGAGGTGGCGTGGGATTTGTCTCGAGTTCCATTTGACCGAGAGTTACTGAATGGTCCTCATACCGCAGCCTAAATGTCATTTCACAGTTTCACCTCAGGGTAAAAAACAATATGATGGTAACCCACAATCACTGGCCTGCCAATAACGGCAATAATGGTGCCACTTTCTCTGTCCTTGAAAAAAGCAAATTGAACTCGAATAGGAAAAAAAACACAGGTGCCTCGTATATAAAGATTTTTACAAGCAACAATGTATTAATAGGATTCAAAAGTGTCTTTTGCTGCTATATCAGGAAAGTCATATGAATTGCTGACCGTTTTTGTTTGAAGGCGCATATCCGGACCAGTTACAGTGATAACAAAGCAAAGTGTACTAAAACGTACACGGAGATAAAGCCTCCTCAGTGAAACGGAACAATTGCCATTTTTACGTATGCTCACCATTGTTCACCAAAATACAAAGAGAACCATCAACTCGTAAACCCGTCGGACGTCAGGATTGCGCAGTTAATGTTTCAGCCAGGCTCCCTTGGGTCTCTCTGGTATGTGAGACCTTGTTCACGGCCATGTCACTAAACCCCACCCCCTCGAAGCTGAGGGTGTATGAGGTGGAGCCGTTTTGTGTGCAGTCAGGGAAGTCAAACCAGTGACTAAGGGGGTGCTTCACCAAGACCTTCACATCCCTCCCCATGCAACGACTAGCCTGTGATGTGCACACACCACTTTATGCAGTTTTATCGTCTGAATAATTAAGATCAAGCTGAGCGGGGACTCTGCTCTCTAAGGGGACGTGTTCAAACCGATTCACTCCAGCAATAGTTTACATCTGTGTTCTACAGTTTTACTGAGGTAACCCACCCACAGTGGATGTTTATTAAAAGCTTCCCTAAAATGTTGAAAGTGTATTTTATTACATTGAGAGGTTATAGATATTTTTAATGTTATTTATGGTTCTGTCTAGTAGTAATATGCAAGAAATAATTCCACGTTATTACCTCAGTAGTGCAAATGTTTTGTATATGGTAGTGCACTGTGAACTGTATTGAAAAAATATGTAATGTATATCATTTGGCAAACGGTCATAGTTATTCACCAGCAGCCTTATGTAACTGCCTGCATTGTGGTAAGTTGACATCATTATGCACTCACTGGCCACTTTATTAGGTACACCTTGCTAGTACCAGGTTGGATCGCCTTTTGCATTCAGAACTGCCTTAATCCTTTGTGGCATAGATTCAACAAGGTACTGGAAACATTCCTCAGAGAGTCTGGTCCATATTGCCATGATCGCATCACGCAGTTGCTGCAGATTTGTCGGCTGCACATCCATGATGTGAATCGCCCGTTCCACCACATCCCAAAGGTGCTCTATTGGATTGAGATCTGGTGACTATGGGGGCCATTCGAGTACAGTGAACTCATTGTCATATTCAAGAAACCAGTCTGAGATGATTAGCTTTTTATGACATGGCGCGTTATCCTGCTGGAAGTAGCCATCAGAAGATGGGTACACTGTGGTCATAAAGGGATGGACATGGTCAGCAACAATACTCGGGTAGGCTGTGGCATTGACACAATGCTCACTTGGTACTAATAGGCCTAAATTGTGTCAGGAAAATATCCCCCACACCATTGCACCACTACCAGCCAGAACCGTTGATACAAGGCAGGATGGATCCATGCTTTCATGTTCTTGACTGCAAATTCTGACCCTACCATCCAAATGTCGCAGCAGAAATCCAGACTCCTTAGACTAGCCAATGTTTATCCAATCAGCTATTGTCCAGTTTTGGTGAGCCTGTGTGAATTGTAGCCTCAGTTTCCTGTTCTTTACAGGATTGGCCCCCAGTGTGGTGGTCTGCTGCTGTTGCCCATCCGCCTCGAGGTTCGATGTCTTGTGTGTTCAAAGATGCTCTTCTGCATGCATTAGTTGCTGTTCTATCAGCTCGAACCAGTCTGGCCATTCTCCTCTGACCTCTGACATCGACAAGGCATTTGCGCCCACAGAACTGCCGCTCACTGGATATTTTCTCTTTTTTGGACTGTTCTGTGTTAACCCTAGACATTGTGCGTGAAAATCCCAGTAAATCAGCAGTTTCTCAAATACTCAGACCAGCCCGTCTGGCACAAACAACCATGCCATGTTCAAAGTCACTTAAATCACCTTCTTCCCCATTCTGATACTCACTTTGAACTGAAGCAGATTCTTGGCCATGTCTACATGCCTACAGTAAATGCATTGAGTTGCTGCCATGTGATTGGCTGATTCGACATTTGCCTTAATGAGTAAATGAGCAGGTGTACCTAATAAAGTGGCCGGTGAGTATAATAAATATATAAGTGCTTTGTATATAAATATAGCCTTATATAGCCATCATAACAGTGGCAGTCATTTCAATGATTGTGGATAAGCTAACTTTAAATTATTATTGCAGCAATTACTAGCACAGATCTAGGATCAGAGGCCAAAACTCCTTAAAAAACATTCCAGTTTTTCCCTGGGGACCTCTAATTTTCTTGTTACGATGTTGCCATGGTGACCGTTCTAAGTTGCTGTAATATGGCTGATGTCCTTTAGCTTGATGACTCGCTCTCAAAGTGAGTGGTCTCTCCAGAAAGACTTGGACGGTGACACAAACTCGCACATCAACTGGCCCTCCAGGTACAAGATTGTGTGATCCACTGAGTACTGGGAGTGTGAAACCCCCCCCCCCCCCCATGTAATCCAGTCCAAATTGATTTGCTAACTTCATTTCACCCCTTTTTTCCTTTGTGTGCGTTCAGAGCAAAGTGTAGGTAAGCACATCTTACCTGTCCCTCCTAACTTCTCTCCCCTCACCATGTGTGATCTGTCTGGTGTTGCACACTGACCATAAGGCACAACCATGCCAAGAACCAAAGCTAGTATGTTGGCTCAAACTTCCTCTTTGAGTCATCCAGAAGTATTAGATCAAACCATCAGGTTTCCCTGATCCCCTCAAAACAATGTGCTCATTTAAAAGTTTCATTCAGATTTTGTGTTGGAGATTTTATGATTGGGATATTTAAAAAGATTTTTCAGCTTGAATCAAAAGGAATGGCTTTGTAGTAAAGTCAGTCAGTAAAAAGTAATTTTTGGTTCCAATTAATACTGCTCACTGTGGGCCAACACTAGCATATTTCCAGGGTCCGTGCAGAAAGAACTTTCCTGCTGTCCGTGTGCGAGATGGAGGGTGTGGAGATGTCCAATGTAGACTTGTGATTACTGGAGAGCACCTCTGAATATTAATAGCTTGAAATCCCAGTCAGGTTGCAAAGTAAGGGAGGTTATTACTGACCTATCTTGGGTTTTAGAGTGCCATCTTTCAGCAGCTGGGTAGTTTTCTGTTTGTATTCCAGAATGTAATGGTGGATTCATAATGTAACAGTGACTGTTAAATTTCAGGATTTCAGGCTTTAATTTTAAGATTTTTACATCTATATTGAGTGAATCATGAATGAATTCCTTTTAAACACAATCATTTTGTTTTATGGGACAATATGGAATGGGGCAAATCTAAATAGAATAGTCATTTGTAGTAGTTCCCAGAGTCGTGCTTTTCATCTCGCCATCTTTCATCTTGGGGAAGCTCAGTCCGCTAAGTCTTTAAGCGTTTGGTTCTGTCTAAGCAGTAAAACATGATCCTACATGTCTTTGTACGATTGATCAGACTACTACCGAGCATTTCCATTTTTTAAGCACCTTGGTGATCTCGTGCAGGAATTAATGGCTTAATCACACTGAACTTTCCAAGAAGACCAGTTTTTCTATAATATATGGTCTCCTGAAATTGTGGGCCTAGGTGAAAAGTGACCCATATTTTTCACCCAGTATAAAAGAAAGAAAATTATTTGAAGTCACAATTTTACCTCATCGTTAACATTATATTTGAAATCTAGTGTTGTATGGTGTAGAGAAAAAAAATTTTGATCGTCTGTTGCTCAGGTATGGCAGTGTATTTTGTGCGTGGTTTTCACGTTGTGAGGACTGAATGGATGGCAAACCTTGTTCTTATGTGTACAGACGGGTAAGTTGAATTCTGCAGGTTAGGTTTTGAGAAATTGGCATTACGTTGTGGTGCAGGTCTTGCAAGGTTTCCACTGTAATACTGTGTAAATATGACACATTTTCTTGTGAAAAGTGCATTTGGTTGAACTAATATTGGCTCAACTAATGTTTTATGATGGTGGTTTTTTCTTTCAAAATATTTTTTTCCTGGATTTTTAAAATTTTGAATCAAGTGAATGCTAATGTATTTATTCTTCATCCCCTCATGAAGAATTCGAGTGAGGGAGAGACGGACAAGGGACAGCAGCTTAGGACGTGTATCTGATATTGGGTCAGATGCTTCTTCTGTCAGAAGCCACTCTACAGACACGCCTCCATGCTCGGTCCCTCACCTCGACCCCACAAACCAGCTACGCACACGGAGCGCAGAACCTCCGCTCCATCAGCAGAACCTGAACTTGGAGCCCCCACGTCGCCATCGAGCATCGAGTGCCGAGCGTTCAAGGTACCAACGGACTGAGAGTACAGAATCTCCTGGGTATTCACGTACAGCAGGACAACCTCAGAACTTCCAAGGCACACCAAATGTGGATCCTGTACACTATGATCGAGGGCTTGGTGTACATCCTAGCACCATGGGACACCAGCCAGGCTATGGGCCATCTCAGCCACCTCCTCCCAGGTACAGGAATGTCCAACAGCCCACTCAAACATATGGGTCTCTGCAGCAGTCGCATCCTGGGTACCGGGATATTCAGCAACCATGGGCTGGCAGAAGAGATGCCCCAGAACCTGAACTGAGATATGGGGACACTCACCCACCAGTTTCTGTGGGCGGTGCCACTCACCCATCTGCTCAACAACCTCCACGTAAATGTGAGCGTGCACCGTATGTGTCTCCACCATATAGAGAACATCAGCAGTTTGTTTCAGGGCATACTCATGGCCAACCCCCAGCTTATGTACCTCCTGAAGTTACACCACCTTCCTACGTTCATGTTCCATACCCTGGTCATTGCTACCAGTCAAGCCATCCATCTGCTCCTCCCAACGGGAACATTGCTCAGCTTTTGCATGAACCTCCTGCAATGCTTGTTGCCAAGGATCCTTCAGACCTCCACGGCCACACTGCTACGTCTGGCTTTGAGGCTGTCGAAAGCAAGCAAAGAACCAGCCCTGTTCAAATTACACCTGTCCCGAGGGAGGGAGGAGCAGCCATTTCGTCCCCAGAAGGCCTGCTGCGGAGCAGAAAAGCTGTGTTGCCCTCTGAAATCCGACGTAGGCAGAGGAGTGTAGATGATGCCAAGCAGAGGTGCACTGACGACGAATTGGAGGGTTCGACAAGCAAGGAGACCTTGCTGCCAGAGGATGAAGAGGGAAGAGGGTGGGTGATGAATAAGGCAGCAAGTAGAGGAAGAAGCAGGGTCCGAAACTTGGAGGCAAAAGAAGGTCATGACGAAAGGAGAACCATCCAGTTAGGGGAGCAAGAAGGAAAAGGAGAAAAGAGGATTAGCCACTTGCAGGACAGAACTGCCGAAGAGGTGTCAATAATCAGCCAGACACAAGAAAGTGAAGGGCAGGTTGGCAAGAAGAGTATGGTGGGAGAAGCGTTTGGCCATGGGTATAGAAGGATGAATCCGTTAGGAGAGAAAGAGAGGTGGGATGGCAGTAAAATTAGCAGGTTAGATGAATATCAGCAACATAAAGGACAAACTGAACCGACGACTAGGCAGTCAGAGGAACGATTGTGTAGGGATGACTGGAAAGTTGCACAAATTGGAGAATCAGAGAGGCAAGTTGAAAACTGGACGAGTCGGTCAGATGTACCACATGGCAAAGATGAAGGGATTTGTAAGATGGATGGACAGATTGAACAGAGGATGAAGGAGTTGAGTGAGACGGAGCAGAAGCAATGCAGAAAACTTTTGGAGTTAGATGAAGGAAGTGGAGAAGTTCACAAGTGTGCCCAAATGGAAACGTCAGAGGGTAATGGTAGGCGAAGAAGGATCAACCAATCAGACGGCGAAGGGCATGCTAGGCGCAGAAGGATAAGCCAATTGGAGGATGATTGGAAAAACCATACAGTACATAGAATCAGTCAGTCAGAAGCTGAGGTTGGTCCTATCGGCCAATCGGGTAATCAAACGGATGTAAATAATGGGGGTAAAAAGCAGAATCAAGACTTGGACATGGATACCATTCCCCCACAGCAACAGCAGGCCAATGAGCCATCTCCATACCAGCGAATGGTAGAAGCAGGTGGTTACTTACAGAGAGGCTCCTCCCTCCCTCAAGCAAGACACAGAGGAAATCGGGACGGAAGTGAACTCAAACCAAAACTACGGATCCGCTCCATGTCAGACATTGGAGTGTCCCAACGGTCTGTAGCGTTACATGAGAAATCTGCCAGTCGAGAGTCTCTAATGGGGCTAGGTCTGGGGCATCATGCTACAGATACTACAACCACCAATGGTGAAATGGCAGCTTTGGATACAAGGGTTTCCGTGGCAAAGCTCAGACATTCCTACCTGGAGAGTGCTCAGGGTCGCAGGCCTGAACTGTATGTAAATAAGCCATGAATCTTGCACATGGTTTCTGACGCAGCTTCTGCTAATGCTGTGCTTGTGCTTGTGCTTGTGCTTGCAATTTTAACATTGTCGGAAGAAATGACTAAGGGTGTACTAATTAAGATAAGACTTCCAGAAACCGAATTAGCTATTAACCAACATTTGTATGTTGTTGAGCTGTGCTAGGTTCTGGAATTTGCTATTTAAATTGGTCCTCCTTTCAAACTTGAGTTCTTGACTTTGAATTATTGTGCAGTACAAGATACTGACAATTTCTAAAATCCTGTCTATAATCCCTAATCCATGACCACTAACCCTAAGAAATTGTAAGAATAGCATAAATTAATCCTGGTGAATGTTAATGCCTGAAAATATCTCTGTTGCTAATATTTACTTCTATTTTTGAGAGTTATTAGCATGTTTATGAACTTGACTGTGTGATGGTCATTATAACATGAAGCTAGGCTTCCTGACTGCCTGCTTTTTTTTCTCCTTTTGTTTACCGAAGGGAGTCCAAGGCTGACTTGGGTGCCATAGAAGCCGACGTGACTGTGAGTGTCGACCGAGAGAGGGGGCCCCGCCGGCCGAGACTTTACATCGCCCCTGGTGACGATCGGAAGTCCTCCGAAAGGTTCAGAACTCAACCAATCACATCAGCCGAAAGGCTGGAGTCTGATAGGTATGGAGCAGCATTCGAGCGCAAATTAGTCCATTTACATCTCTGGGTTTATTTGTTTTTCAGTGTCATCCCACAAGGTTATTGCTTCAGGGTTTCCGCTATGAAGATGACGCTTACCCTAAAATTTTGTGCTTTTAAATGGGATAGTAATGTTAATGGTGGTGAATATGACAGGATGATTACTTGTCATTAGGCCTTTTCTGGCTCTTCTTCTGTAGGGCTCTGCGAAGTCCAACGGAGCTACAGAAGACCGAAGGTGAGCCAGGCCTCATTCATAGCTTTACGTTAGCGATGCTGACACTGACGTCATTCCTCACGCTCACCACATCAGTGTAACGGAGCTTGACTTCAAGAGGAGGATTAGTGAAGAAATCTTGAGAGGGAAAGTAAATGAATAAATTGAAGAAATCAAAAAATGATCTCCGTCTTCTTAGCTGATGAAGAGAAGTTGGATGAAAGGGCGAAAATGAGCGTTGCAGCCAAGAGGTCCCTCTTCAGGGTACGGGAAGTAAAAAAAAAAAACGATCTCCAATGGCAAGATTTTTTCCAATGTGGAATGTTAGCGGTAAAGTATGTCACCCCTGCTTGGCTGTTTCCTTTTACTCGGCCATGTCTCAGGAACTTGAGAAGACCTCCGACGGTTGTGTCCCCAAACCCCGATCCCGTAATGCGGCAGTGGAACGCAGACTCAGACGCACACAAGACCGCTCACGAACCCAGCCGGTCACCACACAGGAAGTGGTCATCGCTGCCACGTAGGTCCTTTTCCCCAATATCATGACTCGACACTAACAGGATTGTGGGTGTTTCCTGTCTCTCTTGACAGAATAGCTATTTGGTAAAAGTTTCAGCCCGTATTAAATGGTTGATCATGCATTTAATTTGTAATGTGTATTGATTTATTTTTGTTTGTCTTGTCATCTATCCTCACTTGGTAATGTTCTAAACTTCTTTCTGAAATTGTTTTGGAAATTGCAAATGTTTTGGAAATATTTTACTGATTGCATGCAATCTGTGCAGAATGCATTGGTCAAATTTGAATAATGAGCTTCCAAATTTTTATGACAAACTTATTTTATTTTGTTTAAAATCATGTGAATTGACTATGCAGAACTTCCTGGTATGCTGGTATGTTCAGACATAAGAATATGGCTATTTAAGACCACATGTTAACCCTGTTTGTAATGTTAATTAGATTTTTTTGTAGTATATGGTACAATGTTGCATAGATATCTCTTCTGTCTGGAACTCACTTTGATAGCTTTGCTGTTGCTTTTTTAAACAACTTTCCTTGTTTTTTTTTTTGTCATTCTTTCTATTCAGTTTTTTCTGCCTTTTAGTATATCTGTGTCTCATGTCACTGTGGACTGTTTCTTTTTAAAGTTCTCCTGGCCCCTCTTCCCAAATCATCACCGTTCAAACTACATCTCCCAGATTTCCTAGTCCCACAGTAGTCAGCACCACAATGACTAGCTTCAGGTACCTGTATGTGCGTCTATGCATGAGATTATAGGGCTTTCAGTAAGCTTTTTTTTTGTCTAGTTTGTTGTTCAGTTGTGTTCATTTGAATCTGTATGCAATTGCAGGCTATTGTATAGTGGTTCCTGTATTCTCTGCAGCATGGCTTTATGCAAATGACCAATATTCTGTTCAGATTCACGTTAATGCTGAAACAATTAGAGTTTTTGTTAGCTGGCTGCTATAGATGAATATCCTCCCCAGGATTTCAGTGGTCAAGCTTGTGCTCCACACCCCCCTCTGCTGGCGCTGTGCTGTCAGTACATAACCCTATTTTTATTATCCTATAGTGACATAATATGAACAGAGAAGTCTTAATTTTACCCAAAATAATATATTTCATGGTGTTAAGTAAGCACATGTGTGCGTGCTTGTGTGTTTTTGGGGACATATTAAAGTTTTACCCGCATGGACATATTACCTGCAGTCACATGCAAGACTGTTCTGTGTGCTTGAGGATGGGGTGGGTTGGTGAAGTTGTGCGTGCGTGCGTGATTGTGTATGCACTCGCAGGTGTGTATATACGTCCTTGTATTCCCAAAGCTTGAAACAGAGCAGGAATACGGGTATGAAATAATATTTGTAACGTGTGACACTTTTGCACACATTTGTGCAGACTACTATTCTTGCGCAGAAGTCTGTTTATTAAAAAACCTGAATGTATTGTAGTTTTAACTGAATGCACCCATGCTGTTTCTGCATTTTATCTTTTGTGCGCTGTCTTTCCTGCATGTGTGTGTGCGTGTGCGTGTGCGTGTGTGCGTGTGCGTGTGCGCGTGCGCGTGTGCGTGTGCGTGTGTGCGTGTGTGCGTGTGCGTGTGCGTGTGTGTGTGCGCGTGTGTGTGTGTGCGTGTGTGTGTGTGTGTGTGCGCTTTGAGACCTGCTTGGCGAATGGAAACATGGCCAAGCCATTTTCTTGGTCCATGTGCTAATTATTGAACATTTTAAAGTTTAATTTATTTCATTTATAATATACATTATTTAGCTTGTGCAGTATAATTTGGAGCATGTAATGACTTGGCAGTACGTGTTAACACCCCTGGGGGGCAGATCTGCTGCTTCTGTGGATGTTGGTTGTTGGTTGGTTTGCATTTTCTACATGTGCGATTGTTTTTGTTTGATTATGTTTACTTCTTCACCCCCCAGTCTGCAGGCGTCTTCCGCCCATGGCTCTACCACTCGGGAGGAGAAAGAGCCTCCGACCGCTGAGGTGGGACCAGCAGTTGGAGTAATGTCGGAGGAGCCAGATCTATCCACTCTGAGTTTAACAGAGAAAATGGCTCTGTTTAACCGTCTGTCGCAAGCACCGCCCCAGCCAGCAGAGGGAGCACGTCATCGTAGGGCTAACGCCCGCTTCCAGACCCAGCCAATCACACAGGGCGAGGTGGACCAGGTGAGGGAGAAAAAAAGAAATTAATCAAATTTGTTCTTATCTTAGATTTTAAACACTTTCTAGCTGTTCTGTGACTTTTCTCTGCAAACACACTTTATCTGAAATTTCCAAGAATGTCTTCGTTACTCCGGTCGAGACCTTGAGTGTAAAAGAATGCTGTCCGTTTTACAGGAGTTGACGCAGGAGGTAGATCCATCAGATTGCGTAAATCCTGCTTCAATGAGTAACGGTTCTGTAGTGCCGCCCCAGGTCGAGCACGTAAGACAATATTGACCTCGTTTGATTTGGCTCAGTTGTGAGTCCTGCTTGATAACAGCTTCTGATTGGTCGATGGCTGAACCAATTGGCTCTGCATCCTTAAGATTGCGTATGTGCTGCTCACTGGTTGCAGTGACGTGACGTTTTGCTCGGCTAGTGGCCTGGTAAAAATGTCCTCTCTCTCTTCCCCTGAGGAGCAGCAGTGTTTCAACGTCTTAGTAAGCAAAAGCACTGCTGGTTTGAGACCTGGGTCGCCCCTGAGGTCTTGGTTAACAGTTCAGCATTCTCTCATGTCCTTATGCAGATCTGCCATGTGATCTTGGTCCATGGCCGATGCAACATGACATCGGTCTCATTTATCACTTTTCATCTTACGATTATTATGCAAAACCGGTGATCAGTGAATGACCAGCATGTTGAAATAAAAGTGGCCGTTTACAGGAGTATTTTCTGCATATAATAAAAGCCATAGAACATTTATGGAGCGTTTTTTTTTGTCCATGGCCTGTTTAATTGTCAATGCTGCTTGCAGACCGTGTAGTGTACACGTTGCGGTAGAGTGTGGGGGTTGAAAAGGGAGGACGTGGGGTTCTGCGGTAGAGGCCGGTTGTGTATGCTGCACCAGTACGCTCCGCGCAGTGTGTGCATGTGTCTGTGTGATGCGCTCTGTGCCCCGTTCATGACTAACGGGAATTGTTATGCGGTAGTAATGACGTGCTTCTTTCTAATTATGTCCTGCTGTCTGGTCGCTTTCTCTCTGTTGTCTTTTTTTTCAGCATTCTTCCTTTTTTTTCCTCTCTCTAGCTGCAGTGTAGCAGTCTGAAGTTGGAGCCTCTCTCTGCATCATTGGTCCGGTCTGTTGCTGCGGTCACCGCCCAGGTCTCTGTTGCTACGGTGACAAGCCCTTCTGTGGCGGTGGCCGGAGACGTCCGCTTGGGGATGTCCACGGCTCTGCCGTACACCCCGCCCCTAGCTGCTCCACCCTTTCAGCCCTCGGCCAATCAGATGCCTGACAATAAGCTCCCAGCCCACGAGAGAGGAGTTCGATATTTCAGCTTCACGGAGAGTGGAGAAAACTGCAGCGCTGAAATATACTCTCCGCCCCCATCGGACGCCCTCGCCCGGCCGGCACGTGGAGCGGGCGTGGCTACGGCTGTACCGTCCAATGAACAAAAGCAGGAGGACGAGAGTGGGCGGAGGGAAAGGGGCTTTGCGGACAGAGGAGAGCCCGAGTCCAGTCACGCCTTCCCTCCGCACGCGCGCGCACACACCACGGCGCACGCGCTCCCCCACACGCTCCCGCACACGCTCCCGCACGCTTCCGAAAAGGGGGCAGCGGAGCAGAGCCGTCCGCAGGAGCAGGAGAGGGGGAGCGAGCGGGAGAGGGAGCGCGGCAGAGCGCAGGAGCAGAACCGTGACGCGGACGCCCAGAAGACGCTCGTCCCCCGAGGAGCTCCCCTCTCCCCAGACCCTCCTCAGACGGAGCGCTCCGGCAGCGGAAGGGCCGTCGTCTCTGGTAAGATACGCGTGAGGGGTAAGAAGGGAGGAAAGAGCACGAGGGAGAGAAGCCGTGTGTGTGTGTGTGTGTGTGTGTGTGTGTGTGTGTGTGTGTGTGTGTGTGTGGCCGGCAGCCGTCCGTGTGCCCTGAGCTCTGTCGTGCTTGGCTGCCCGGTCCGGCGTCAGGCCGCTTTCTTATTGGTCTGCCGGGCTCTTCCTGCTGGGATTAGCATAATTTCCTGACCTTTCACGCCGGCAGCGTTCTTTGTCTGCGCTGGAGGATCTGGAGCGGGGCTAATGATGCGGGCGTGTGAGGGGCCCCAGGCTTCTGGCGGGGGTGTTACTCTCTCCTCCGCACTTATCTGTCAGCCGTGAACGATGAAGTCTTCTCGCTGCTGCGCGTGTGTGTGTGTGTGTGTGTGTGTGTGAGACAGAATGTGGGGAATTGCATTCGCAGCTGACTCATTTTGAGAGGACAAATTAACGAGATGAATGTTACCGGGAAAGCGTAGTAATACAGCGTGTTTATTTATATATTTAAAGATGCGCGCACACCCACACGCCAGCCAACAATAGTCAGAAGGAAGTACTGTGTACGGAATTTTCTTTTTATGTTCCTGAAATTTGCACGTGATCACAGGGAGATTGTGTGCCTTCGTACGTGATCACAGGGAGATTGTGTGCCTTTGCCCAGATATGGACAGTTTTAAATGTTAAATCTCAGGAGAGAATGAAGCTGATGGTTTTTGTGTTGTCTCTGGGGCGGTGGGGGGTTGTCTTGGAAATGTAGGTTGCTGCTTATGCGATTGCGTGACACACACCGCACAGTGCATGTTACCATGCCTACGTTTATTCCCATGCATGGCATGTTCGTTGAGAATGAAGGTCCAGCCGACCCGAATATTCCATACGTCGTTGCCCAACTGGCGCAAAACGTGTCATTTTATTTTTCAATTGCATGATCAAAGATATTCATGTGTGTGTGTGTGTGTGTGTGTGTGTGTGTGTGTGTGTGTGTGTGTGTACACGTGTACACATATATGGTTTAGAGTGCTCAGTGAATGAGCAATGTTGCGTATTTCTGTGAAAGCTCGATTCCTAAGCAGTGATCACAAAGCTAAATTGAGCAGAATGTGTGTTTAGGATGTGCATTTTGACTGTGTGTGTGTGTGTGTGTGTTTACCTAGACCCTCCTGAGCCTCACCTCCCAGTGCGTATCGTGAGCACTGCAGCAGTTTCCTCCAGGAGCTCATCACATGCCTCTTCTCACGCGCTCCCATACCTGCAGCGCACACCGGCCTTCCCCCCACCCCAGTGTCACCCAGCACCGCCTCAGCCACCCCCACAAAGCTCCCCCCAGGCTCCTGTACGACCACACCCCCGACCTTACAGTCAGTCCTCCCCCCAGACTCCTCCCAGACCCCAGACGCACCTCCCCCCTGACCACTGGCCTGCGTCCCAGCCTCATCCGTACACGGACCTCCGGTCTCCTCCGCCAACAGCGGCGCACGACTACCCAGAAGCCCAGCCCCACACGCAAGCCATAGGGTCTCCCCAGACCCAGCCGAAGCCTCCGGCAGTCACCCCACCGCAGCCGTACACCTACACGGCGTCCCCGACCAAGACCCCCCCACAGACGCCACCGAAACCCCAGCTCTTCGTTCTAAATCCGCCCCAGGTCCAGTCGGGAGGAGCTCCACCCTTGGAGGACCGGGCCGGGCCGGGTCGGCTCCATCCCTCTGAGCTCCCTGCTTCCGCTGACGATCAGCTTGGCGCCCCTAAAGAGCCTGAGACCATGACGTCTATGTCCATCAAAGAGAGGTGTGTGTGTGTGTGTGTGTGTGTGGGTGACCCATGCAGGCCCCTTGCAGTAAGATATTTAGGAAGTCTGTTCAGAGTATTGTATTGTGTAGAATAGTCAGGTACTGATTCTGTGTAATGTACTGAATATTGGGGTGCAACTCGGCCCTCGTTTTGAACTTCAGTGATTTTAATTATTGGGAATCGTTTTTGCCTCTAAAGCACCATCACTGAACGAAAAGCAATGAGCCAGTTCCTGTGACCTAGATTGAGCATGGCCCATGAATCTATAAATTCCAGCGATACGGTTCATACGTGCTTGGGGGAAGCAGCCTGCAGACTGCTGCAAAGAGACTCTAAAAATAGAGGCTCGTTCCTGTTGCTGCACAGGGCCCGGTCCCCGTATGGGCTGTGGGTGGGTGTGGGTGTGTACCGGTGCAGGTGGTGTGGGGACCGGTTCTGTTCTGCTTGTGTCCCCACTTGATGAATGGATGTAGGCCAGCGCTCCTCTACCGCCATCCGCCGAGTCACGGAGGTCTCGCTATTTTAGATTAGCGCAACGTCTGCCCTTGTTTACGGCTAGCGAGAGATCGGAAGGTTTATCGGGATGAGGAAGGAGAGGAGAGTGTCTGAAGTACGGCTCTGTTAGGACTCCGTGGTGCTGGGCTGCTGTTGGAGAAGAGAAATCGGTATTATTTTGGGCCAGGGGGCCTTCAAAAGGATATTTAAAAAATTGTATCTAACGTAACATCATTTCTCGTTCAATCTCAGGTTAGCTATGTTGAAGAAGAGCGGAGAGGAGGACTGGAAGAATAGGATTAACAAGAAGCAGGAAGTGGTACAGGAAGTTGTGTCGCTCAGCGAGAAGAGCGGCCAGATATGGGAGGAGCAAGGCTTCAAGAAGGTACGTGATTGCTAAATGCCTTAATAATGCAAATGCAAACCAAGTTCCATTAGTTTTCATGCACTGCCGTGAATCTCTGGAGCGATCCAAAGGAAAAGCTTTATCGGATTATAAAGTCGAGTTGGTGTGTCATACTGCATAATGCGTAATCTAAACATGTAACCATGGTGATCTGGCAGCTCTTACGTTCATTCTTTGTGTGTTGTAGGAGCAAAAGGTGGTTGAGGAATTTGCGTCGTCTGAGAGGGTTTGGGTAAGTCGATTGCTTCTGTATTAGTCATGCCGGGTCATGTGCCCTTTAAAGCTGCGCTGTGATTGGCTGATTGTTGTCCAACTTTGACTTTTTGTCGCTCGTTGTTCTGTCTGTCTGAAGTCGCCAGCTGTTATTGGGGACCCGAACCGACTGGCTGGTGTGTTTAAACTCGTGGCTTCACTAGTGTGTTGCCCGTTGCGGTTTTAGCTGCTCTCAGATTGTAGCAGCACTGCTGCATAAGTAGCTTAAGAGGAGGAGCAGCCGTGGCCATTTACGTAACGGCAGCCGTGGCCATTTACGTAACGGTACCGACCCTTCCCATCATCCCTCTGGCACCTGCTTCCTCGTCCTTGTCCAAATTCGTCGGTGGTGTTTTGCGACGCTGACTCTTTTTCATTTCTCCTCATCTCTCGCCTGTAGTCCGCCTTCCGTGTTTTTGGAATCTCGTTTCTCTCATTTTTTTTTCCTCAGGCATGTCTCACCCTTCCGTCTCACTCACACGTCTCACTCTTCCTCCGTCCTGCTTTTCATGGGTTCTGTTCTTCTCCTCTTTCTCCCCGCTCCCTTACCCACGTTCGCCCTTACCCCTTCTGTGTATGTAGGAGCCTGTTTTTGCTTCCACCTATTCTCCCCCTCCCGTGTCTTCTAGTCCCAAAGGCCAGCCTCTAGAACCCCTGGCTCAGGTAAGGGGGTGGGGTTTGTCTAAGGGGGCGGGGCTTGTCTAAGGGTGCGTCTCATTTCCCCTCATGGTTAAATACTGAAATATCAACATATCTGTTAATGAAGCTTGTTTGTACTTGTTGGTGCAGGGAGTGTCTTCTTGGTATCAGTGAAACTAGGACTTGATACTGGATGATTTTATTAAAGAGGCCACATGCAGTATGTGTGCTACATCCGTGATTCGGTGTTGCTAACGCCAGTTTGTATTTCCTGTTCAATCAGAGGCAGTCAGAAGAGGCCGAGGGGCAGATGTCTATTGAGGAGCGGAAGCAGATGATCTCCACTCGAGAGGAGGCGTGGCAAAGCTCCGGAAAGGGCGTGGCAAATGACTCCGCCCAGTACACCGTCGCTGCTCGGATGGTGAAGAAAGGTCGGCACTTAAACATGGACTCTGATAGTTTAATGGAAAGTTTGCCCTTTAATACATATTCAGCATTTTCTTTTTTGGCCATATTGGCTTCCCATAATGACGAATAAACCAAATGGCTGAAATATGCTTTGCATACTTTTAAGAACTTTGCCTGGTGGCATCTTTACAGTCTGTCTTACCCTTCACCCTTGACCCTTGACCCTGCCTTAGGTCTTGCTGCTTCTTCTGCCGTGATCAGTCCAATTCTGTCTCCAGTGTCTGCTAAACTAAAGAGCAGCATTCCAGCTATCTCTAAGCCCCAAGAGGGTAAACCCATTTTCACTCTTTCTCTCGAGTGCTTACACTCGCACTCTCTCACCCACCACCAGTCCTTTACTCTATCACTCTTACTCACTGATTCCCCTCTTCATCACACACGCACCCCCTAGTAAAATAAATCTTTGAAATAAAAGCCACAGATGTGACGTTTGGGTATAATGCTTGAAAACATCTGCCCTTCTGCTTCAGAGATGGAGGCCAGAGCGGATATGGAGTCCGACAAGAAGCTGGATAAGCTGGAGACGTTTCTGGGCCGTCTGAACAGCAAAGGTGAGGGCCGCAGAAGCTCTGGCCCGTCCGACTTCTCTTGCCGCCTTCGTTCGTTGTTCGGACGGTGATTTCTTGGTTCGGTTCTTCGCCTTTCAGTGACGGGCCTGCAGGAGACCACTCTGACCGTCACGGAGAAAGCGGTGAAGGAAGTGATGCGCTTGGACGACGAGATCTTCTCGAAGTTCTACCGCCACGTGGTGGACGTTCCTCGTTGCATAACGAGCAGACTGCCGGGCGATGAAGACTTCGACGCCATCTTTGGCAGTCAGACGCCACAGTAAGCGCACGGGGGAATAAATACTTATGGGTCTGGCAGGAAGCCAAGGGTGCGGGCACTGTATGTCGTCTTTGGAGACGTTCATTTAAGCGTGCCACACTTGCAGACGGGCATTTGCATATTGACTGTGGTCGTCATGGATGCTGATGATTCCAGCTGCCTGGTGGCGAGACCCAGTTAGAGGTCCGAGAGTGAAGTGAGCGCCCTCCTTTAATATTGCAGGGTCATGAACGCAGCAGTCACACGGTGAGATGTGATTTGGAACAGGGCAGTTGCGGCTCAAAAGCTTTCAACCCAAGCAGACATGTTGTACTCTCGTATTGAAAGAGTTCGCTCGTCTTTGCGACGTACCAATACACACCAAGCACACTTGGACACGTGATCGCATTAAGCAAAAATCTGGCATAAGTGTACAGTACCCAAAACACACTGATTAGTGGAGGGCTGTGCTATGCTAGGAATGATTCTCTCATTTCTACTCTCTGTGGGCAAGAACCAAGGTAGTTTATAGTGTAGGGGGCTGACCAGTGAAACGGACCACGTTTTTGGGTTCTAAGGTGCATCATTGGTGGAGAAACAAAAGATTTGTGGAGAAATCAACTGCATGTTCCCTCAGGTAAAGCAACCAGCTGGCGTTGTGTGGTGACCCTCTCGCATGCTGCTCTGTGTTAGTCACAGACGACCCCTCCTTGCTAGGGCGCCTTCACGTTGCGTAACGAAACGAGATTGCAGTGTCCATCATCTGCACGCTGTGAATTAAGGGTCGTAATTACTGTGAGGAATTTGTAACGAGGCTATAAAATGAGACGGGCCTAACGTGTTCACGCCTCCCCTAACGTGTTCACGCCTCCCCTAACGTGTTCACGCCTCCCCTAACGTGTTCACGCCTCCCCTAACGTGTTCACGCCTCCCCTAACGTGCGGTTGGCGTGTTGCGCCCCAGGCTGGTGTCGGCGATGGTGCGGCACAAACGAGCGGTGCGTCCCTCGCGCAACGTGCAGGCGTCCCGCAACCCGCTGAAGATCCTGGCGGCGCGAGAAGACCTCCGGCAGGAGTACGTGGAGCAGCGTCTCAACGTGGGCCTCCTGGAGAGCAGGAGGATCAAGCAGGAGAAGAGTGAGTGTGGGGTGGAGGGGAGGAGAGAGGGGTGGAGGGGTGTAAAGGAGTGGAGTGATGGAAGGATGAGGAGTGGAGAGTGGAGGGAGGGAGATGACGAGGAATGGGCGAGGGATTTTTCTTCTAGGTTTCATTTGAATGGGGGGAGGGGGCGGAGTGAATGGGGGGAGGGGGCGGAGTGAATGGGGGAGGGGGCGGAGTGAACAGGAGTTTTGCTCCAGCAGATATTTGTAGTGTGATCCACTGAATGGCAGAAGGAGGAGAGTGAGTACTAAAAAAGACGAGGGAGGGAGGGAGGGAGGGAGGGAGGGAGACAGATGGTGAAGAGAAAAATGTGTGTGTGCAACTTTCTGCTCTGAACTACAGGCTTACTAGAAGTTTTGTGAATGTGCGCCATTATGTTGGTGATTATGTGTGTGTGTGTGTGTGTGTGTGTGTGTGGTTTATACTAAGGGCTGCAGTCTAACGGTACGTGCACTTCCGTGTGTGTGGTTTAACGTGTTTTGTGTGTTGGGTAGTAAGCAACAGCTCCAGTCTGGTGGACGCAGCCGTGGCCGGCCTGGCCAGCAAGGAGGACTACAGCAGCGTCAGCTTACGTAGCATCAGCAACTCTGAGCAGGTGACCAATAACAGCGCCGCTCCCTACAAGAAGGTCATGCTCATGCAGGTCAAAGGTCAGTGTTCGCACACAGTGTATGACCTTCAATGTTGATTTGTTGTCATAACCAAAATCTGATCGTTGTTCTTTGTCTGATTGTCTGTCTTGTTGTTCCTAGGGCGTCGGCACGTCCAGACTAGACTAGTAGAGCCCAGAGTCTCGTCTCTGAACAGTGGTGACTGTTTTCTGCTGGTTACGCCTGAACACTGCTTCGTTTGGATTGGAGAGTTTGCGAATGTCATAGAGAGGGCAAAGGTACATCTCAGCCTGACTCCAGATCAGTATTAACTGTACTGGCCTATATTAATCAAACACTAGGGTGTAGTCAAGCTGATCTGAGGTCAGCCCTTCCTATTAATGTAACCCTCCCTCCCCTTTTCATTTGTGTCTTTATTAGGCGTCTGAGCTGGCCACTTTCATCTATTTGAACCATGACCTTGGTTGCCGAGCAACGCAGGTGGAGACCATAGAGGAAGGGGCGAACTCTCAAAGTCCGATGGTGGTGGAGTTCTGGAAAATTCTGGGAGGGCCAGCCAGCTACCAGTGTATGTTCACACTCCAACACAGGCTTACGTTGAATTTCTTAATTTATTGTACATTATATGGTGTGTGTGTGTGTGTGTGTGTGTGTGTGTGTGTGTGTGTGTGTGTGTGTGTGTGTGTGTGTGTGTGTGTGTGTGTGTGTGTGTGTGTGTGTGTGTGTGTGTGTGTGTGTGTGTGTGTGTGTGTGTCACAGCGGCTGGGCCCCCTGAAGATGATGAGCTGTATGAGAGTGCGATCGTGGAGACGAACTGTATCTTCCGTCTGGTGGATGATAAGTTGCTCCCTGATGATGACTTCTGGGGCAAAGTTCCTCGCAGTTCCCTGCTGGGCTCCAAAGAGGTGTGAACCTTCACATCCTCCTCAGCACCTGTACAGCGGCATTTAAAACACCATTACAACGTGTGTGTGTGTGTGTAGGTGCTGGTGTTTGACTTTGGCAGCGAGGTGTACGTGTGGCATGGGAAGGAGGTGACCCTCGCCCAGAGGAAGGTGGCCTTCCAGCTGGCCAAGCACCTCTGGAACGGCACCTTCGACTACACCAACTGCGACATCAACCCGCTGGACCCCGGCGGGTGCAACTCCCTCATCCCCAGGTCAGAGGGCAGAAGAACCCGAACGTGCACTCATCTTGGTTTGTGGTGAAAAATGTATTGAAGTCTTTTCTTTTGTTGTGTAAATTAGTGATTCACATTTTCTTTCTTGTGTGTGTGTTTAGGAAGGGTCAAGGTCGTCCAGACTGGGCTGTCTTTGGCCGGCTAACTGAGCACAACGAGACGTCTTTGTTCAGAGAGAAGTTCCTGGACTGGAGAGAGCTCACTGGCATGCCACCAAAGAATGGCAATGAACAGTCCTTTGAGCAGAAGGTCAGAGCCTCTAGAAAAGGGGTGGAGCTGGGAGGGTTGGGGGGTGTGGCCTGTAAGGCATCTGAGCATCAGTGAAGACTAAAACTGATGTCATGCCTGTAGCTCTCTCCAGGTGGGGACTCTCGGTCAGAGTGCCGTGCGTACGACGTAGCTCTGATGCTCCCCGTCCTCCAGTCATCCGTCAGCATGATTCTGGATGGGCAGGATGTGGGGCGGGGCCACGGGCCGGTGGGCGGCGGCTCCGAGGACTGCCTGCGCACCGTGGAGATCAGCACGGTGAGCGTGGACGTCTGGCACATCCTGGAGTTCGACTACAGCCGGCTGCCCAAGCAGAGCATCGGCCAGTTCCACGAGGGCGACGCTTACGTGGTGAAGTGGAAGTACATGGTGAGCGTGGCCGGTGAGTAACGTCGACCGTCTCGTGCGTGTGCGTGTGTGTGTGTGTGTGTGTGTGTGTGTGTGGACGGTAATGACGATTTGTCCTGCACCTATTTGAATGTTTGATGTTCTGGTTCAGGTTGGTTATATTTGTGTGTGTGTGTGTGTGTGTGTGTGTGTGTGTGTGTGTGTGTGTGTGTGTGTGTGTGTGTGTGTGTGTGTACTCACTAATGATGGTTTATCCTGCACCTATTTGAATGTTTGATGTTCTGGTTCAGGTTGGTTATATTTGTGTGTGTGTGTGTGTGTGTGTGTGTGTGTGTGTGTGTAGTGGGCAGCAGACAGAAGCCTGAGCAGGTGCGCAGTGCGGGTCCCGGCCGGGAGAAGTGCTGCTACTTCTTCTGGCAGGGCAGGTACTCCACGGTAAGCGAGAAGGGAACCTCGGCGCTGATGACCGTCGAGCTGGACGAAGAGAGAGGGGCACAGGTAGGGTGGGCGGGGCTGACCGTGTGGGGGGGGGCCGACCATGTGGGCGTGCTATTCCAGTATCGGGGCGGTCCTCAGAAATGCCAGAAAAGCATTGCAGTTTGCTGTTGTCCTGCACTGTAATTTCAAAACCCATCAAAGTGTATCAGTTTTGAAGTGGCTCTTTTGACCTTGTGTGAGCTGGGTGTCGTAAGACGGGAGCTTGTAGTGTGCCAGAGCAGGTCACAAGGTCAAAGGAGGTCATAGGTCAGCTGGGCGCTGTGTGCTGATTGGCAGGTGCCGGTGCAGCAGGGGAAGGAGCCGCCGTGCTTCCTGCAGTGCTTTGGCGGGGGAATGATAGTGCATTCTGGGAAGAGGGAGGAAGAGGAGGAGAACATTCAGAGTAAGGACACGCCCCTCTCCCTTACTTCTGTCACTTCCTGTTTTGTTGTTTTTCTGCACCCCTAATACGCATATTCATTCCTCACGTCCACATCATTTGAAGGTAGCTTGTGTCCATGTAACACCTGCCTGTGTGTGTGTGTGTGTGGAGTAACTCCATCTGTCTCCATCACCCCCACCCATGCCCCGACCCCCAGACGAGTGGCGCCTGTACTGTGTGCGCGGGGAGATGCCGGAGGAGGGCCACCTGCTGGAGGTGGCGTGTCACTGCAGCAGTCTGCGGTCCCGCACCTCCATGATCCTGCTCAGCGTCAACAAGGCGCTCATCTTCCTGTGGCACGGCTGCAAAGCCCAGGAGCACAGCCGCGACGTGGCCCGCACCGCCGCCAACAAGATCAAAGAGCAGTGAGTTCGGAGGAAGCCGCGTTATTAGATCTCGGAACGCAGAGCTCAAGATCACGGCTTGATTCCGTTTTTTTTTTTTTTTTTTGCCTCCCAAGACGACCGTTGGAGGCGGGGCTTCACAGCAGCTGCAACGTGACCATCCACGAGTGTGACGAAGGGGCGGAGCCGGCGGAGTTCTGGGACGCGCTGGGCCGGAAGGACCGGAAGGCGTACGACTGCATGCTCCAAGGTACCGCGTCCCATGCGTGCGGCCTCCGTGCATTTCGGGGTCTAGAAACGACGACTTTGAACTCGTCTTGGGCGCGTCTCGAGTCCGTCTCCATTCGCTCTTTCAGACCCGGGCAAGTTCAACTTCACCCCACGCCTCTTCCAGCTGACCAGCTCTTCGGGCGAGTTTGTGGCCCAGGAGCTCCTCTTCCCGTCCAGACCTGCGGACCTGGTCAGCTCGCTGCCCTTCCTGCAGGAAGACCTGTACTCCGCGCCGCAGCCAGGTAACCATGACTACACGCCAGCACACCTGGGGTGTGTGTTTCGTAAGGGTCAACTCGCGTACGAGGATTTGGGAAGGTCAGAAGGAACAGAAGAACTGAGCTTCGGTCACTTAAATGAACTCAAATAAGCCTTCAATCTCTCTTTCTCTCTCTCTCTCTCTCTCTTTGTGTCTCTCTTTCTGTGTCTCTCTGTCTCTTTCTCTCTCTCTCTCTCTGTCTCTTTCTCTCTCTCTCTCTGTCTCTTTCTCTCTCTCTCTCTGTCTCTTTCTCTGTCTCTCTCTCTCTCTTTCTCTGTCTCTTTCTCTGTCTCTTTCTCTCTCTCTTTCTCTCTCTCTTTCTCTCTTTCTCTCTCTCCCTCCCTCCCTCTCTCCAGCTCTGTTCCTGGTGGATAACTATCATGAGGTCTACCTGTGGCAGGGCTGGTGGCCAAAGGACCTGGACAGCCCAGGATCGGCCCGCATCCGCTGGGATGCGGACAGGAAGTGCGCCATGGAAACCGTGCTCCGGTACTGCAGAGGTGAGCTGGGCCCGTGGCGGGGGTCGCTACGGCGACATGCGCGAGCCAGAAGACACGAACGTTCTTTTACTCTCTCTCTTTCAGAGAAGAACGAGAAGAAGCCTCAGAAGTCGTACCTGATCCACGCCGGTCTGGAGCCTCTCACCTTCACCAACATGTTCCCCAGCTGGGAGCACAGGGAGGACGTCGCTGAGATCACGGAACAGGTGACCTCCACGAACATGTTCAAGATGTATGCACAGAGAAAGGATGTATAATTAATGTGTGTGTGTGTGTGTGTGTGTGTGTGTGTGTGTGTGTGTGTAGGAGGCAGAGGTGTGTAACCAGATCATCCTGGTGGAGGAGGTTCTGGCCCGTCTCTGCCAGAGCACCTATCCGCTAGAAGCCCTGCAAAGCCGGCCCCTCCCCCAAGGCGTCGACCCCCTGCGCCTTGAGGTCTACTTGTCCGACGAGGACTTTGAGGTGAGACTACGCCCAGTCTGCGCTCGCTCCCCTCAGATATAGGGGGGCGGGGCCTCTCGGGATGACCAATGTATTCCATGCTTATTTATGCGAGACTCCTGAATGTATAGAATCTGATGTTCTTGTTTTACAGGCTGGTTTGTAGGGGTTTCTGTTTTAGGTGAGTTTTTAAAATCAAGGAATGTCACAGTCACTGCGATGTCTTCTGCCCTTTCGCCACTGATCAACCAGGACACCTAACTCTCTCGCTCTAGTTTCCCTCACTGCTAGTTTTTTTCTACTTTCATTGCTTCAGCTGGTAAACCTCCACTGACCCCTGACCCCCCCCCCCCCCCCCCCCCCCGATCTTATGATCATGTCCTTTGACCCTTGCTTCGTGTCATGAATAAAATAAGCCATTCTTAAAACTGAACTGAGAGCAACGCTGATTTTTGAAGTGACACTAAACTGACATCTGTTGGTCAATAACGTTCATTACAGTGAATAGTCTGATTGCAGTGGCAGGTATTGTCAAGAATTTCATTAGTAATTTCATTAGTAAAATGCGAGCATACAAGCGTATGTTATCGATGTCTATAGAATGCAACATTTATACTACTTAAATTGCTGAATCAGTTTGGCTTAGCTTAAACTGCAATGTTTAAAAAATTGTTTTATGTATATTCAATCCTTTGTAAACCATAGGCTGTCATAGGCTGAACACCTATATTTCCAAGTAAGCTGTGAAGACTAAAAAATATACAAATGTCACAGTTCTGGCAAGAACTCCAGATATATTCAATCTCACGTTCACATAACTGATGCTCTTCGATACCTCGAATCCCTGTGTTGCTTCTGTTGAGATTTAAAAAAACATCAGGACGAGTGTGATTTTATTATTTTTTTTGCCTGTGTTGTGTTTCCTCAGAAAGCCCTGGAGATGAAGAGAGAGGATTATGACGCGTTGCCAGGGTGGAAACAAGTCAACCTAAAAAAAGCCAAAGGTCTCTTCTAGTCCCACGTTGTCACGGTGATTGTTGCCACGCTCCATTTCGGCCCGCCGCCAGCGGTTCTGTGCTCACGTGGGTGGTGTGACCGCAGGTGGTCGTAGAAGCCACTCAACCCTGCACACGGTCTCTCACGCTCCGGTAAAACGGTGCGGCCAGGCCGTGTCAAAGTCAAAAGTCACTTTATAACCCACGAGCGCGTCAGCCTGCTGCGATGTCCGTCTCCGACGCCGCTGGTCGTGTCCCCGGGGAAGCCGGGGCCCCTGACCGTGTCCAGGCTCCTGACGGTCGGATCCGCCTGATGCTTTGTGACGTTCCGTTTCTGTGAACTGTGCTGTGCAGTAAGACTCCGTACGGTCTTCCCCAACATTTGCTGTTCCCTTCTGAAGTGTTTAAATGTTTTCTTAAAAAGCAGGGGGGGTTGATCCACTATGCTCTTCTCCGTCTTGTCCCGTGTAGTTCACTCTGGGATGGTGCTGTCCTGCTGTGTGTGTGTGTGGCTGTGTGTGTGTGGCTGTGTGTGTGTGTGTGTGTGTGTGTGTGAGAAGAATGCCTCATAGCCTTTAAGAATGTATTTAGTAAAAGGTTCTTTGTATGAAATGTAGTGTACTCTGTGATACCATTCTCTCTTTTGTGTGTGTGTGTGTGTGTGTGTGTGTGTGTGTGTTTTCCATCTCAAGAGGAGTTTGCATGCCGAGTATGTCGGTACCTTTTGGGGAAGAAGTGTGGATGGGGTTTGGTTGTTGTGGTGATCTCTTCCCTTAAAGGGCCAGGATCCATTGTTTGTGATGGCAGAAAAGATACAACATGAATGAATTACTGTAAATGTACAGCACAGTGCCTTTGCTTTTGTGTACAGTTTATATACAGAATGGACTTTGGTCTGCATTTCGAAGACTTTTCTTTGTGATAAAGGAAATGGGTAATAAAACAGAGCATATTTAAAATTCATGACAGCCTAATTGTGTGTGATTTTCAACCCGTTTTAAAATAGAGGGATTTTAAATTTGTTACATTGGGCACGTTCAATTAATTCAGGTACTGGTTTGTTCAGAGACATTGGTCCATGGTGGTGAAGTAGGTTCTTCAGAGAACTTGGTCCATGGTGGTGGATTAGGTTCTTTGGAACAATCTGAAGGATCACACCAACCAAAACACACACACAATGCTGAGTATAACAAGATAGTGTCTGTACCTGTGTCACATGTTCTCTGTAGTGTGTGCTGGAGAGTAGGGGTGTGACGAGATCTCCGTGTCTCGTGATCTCGCGAGACCCAACTCCACGAGATTTCTCGTCGCGTTAAAAATCTGTCTCGCGAGATTTGATGACGTCACAACGACGTCGGAAAATACAGGCATTATTGAAGATGCATCCGCCACTTTCAAATCGTTTGTTTGGCAGCATTTTAGGAACCCGGCGGAAATGATAAATGGCAAGAGAGTGACTGATAAGACACTACATATGCAAACATTGTATGAAAATAATGCCGTACACCGCGACTAATACGAGCAGGATGCAGAGACATTTACAGCAGCACCACAGCTCAGTACTCAAATCAACATATCTCACTTGAACAGAGGTAGCAGGGACAGAAAGGCTTTGGCAAGTTGAGACAGTAAAGTATATCGGGAGCAGTGTGGGGATGCTAATATTCTTGAAAATGAACATGGCAGTGTAGTTGCAGCAAATTCAGTGACATACTTGGTCAGGCTCTGTTTGCACTATTTGAACTCTGTATTGACAGAGAAGAACGTTTTGTTTTGCACATAATACAGTGAGTCGACGCTTAACGACGGGTCTGGATAACCACGGACCGGAGTTACCACCAACTTTAAATTTTATTTCGCGCGGTGCGTGGAGGAACTGTGGAGTGTAGTGGGGTGTTGTGGAGTGTTGCGTACGATAAGCCCATCTCGGCAACGCGATCGCGCTCTCACGCTGTACGCACGAGAACATGGTTAGTTTTTTTCTATACTGTATTTACGATTAATTAAAGCATATCTAAATCTAGTGTTGCGCTTAACGACGAAAACTGCTTTACGACGGACTTTTCAGTCTCTTACATAATGCATGTTAAGAGTTATAATAAAACATTTCGAAATGCATGTTTAAAGTTAAATAAAAGTCTGTTGTCCAGTCATATAATTTGTAATTTTAGTGTTCTTAAAATCTCGTCTCGTCTCGGATCTCGTGAACCCAGTCTCGTGTCTTGTCTCTTGAGCTGAGTGTCTCGTCACACCCCTACTGGAGAGACTAAATATACTTGATTAAATCAATTATTTTAAGGACAAACATTGGCGAAAATAACGTAATCGCGGTGGCTTCGCCCGTGTGCAATTGCCTCGCGCCGATTCACGAGGTCGTGCACCTCTCGAATTTTGTAAGTTCGCGCGCGCCGCGTCTCGGCGCAATGAGAACAGTCTTGTACGTCACTTTCAAGGTCCATTTCAATAATTCCCAGCACGTTATTGAATTAAATATTTATACATATACTCTAAATGATTCGAAATAATTCGCTTTTTTATCACATTATTTAATGTTATTATTTATTTAAAGTTCGCGCGCGCCGCGTCTCGGCGCAATGAGAACAGTCATGTTTGCAGGGTTCATACACCTATACAAGGTAGAATTCAAGCACTTGTACATCACTTTCAAGGTCCATTTCAATAATTCCCAGCACGTTATTGAATTAAATATTTATACATATACTCTAAATGATTCGAAATAATTCGCTTTTTTATCACATTATTTAATGGATATTTATTTTCAAAACGCCCAATCTTAACGTCTTCACGTTCTCTGTTTCGTCCTGGAATTACAAGAGGCTTGTACTTGTTAACGTAATACAAGAGAAGTGTTCAGTCAGACAGATATTTGTTGTGAAACGAAGTAGTTACAATTTCAAGCCTTTTCAAATACTTTAGCCTAAATTCCAGCACTTTTCAAACCTGAAACACAAAGCAACATTAAAATTGGTCAGGTAAAAGTTAATTCCCCTGTATTTGAGGGGTGTTTTTTTCAGTGGTGGACAGTAACGAAGTAAATGTAATTCGTTACTGTACTTAAGTAACATTTCCATGTATCTGTACTTTACTCAAGTACTTTTATTTGGTAAGACTTTATACTTTTACTTCACTACATTTCAAAGCGAAACTTTTTACTTTTCACTTCTAAGCACCAGTTTAACACAGGAGACTCCCACATCAAACGTTAAAGCCGGGGACACATACACGCGAATTTGGCCAAGCGAAGCGAACTTCGCAATTCATTCCTATGAGGGAGGCAAAGGCAAACAAATATGAGCGAAGCGAAGCAAAATTATAAAAATTATTATTATTATTATATTAATTATTTACGCAATAATACACTCGAGGTTCGTGCTATAACGGGTAATATTGGCACTGCTGTGCTGCGGTCGTAGATCAGCACAGCAGTGCCAATATTACACGTTATAGCACGAACCTCGAGTGTATTATTGCCATTATACCACAGTTCAATTATCGCTGTTTATTGAAAGATTTGAGTTAAAGAGGACGAGAAAATACGACCTGTTTGGTTAAAAACACTCCGCCAGTTAAAATAGTTCCATTCAATGGCTCGCTGCTAAACTTACACAACACTGGAACAGCCTTACCCAATAAATATTATAGAGGTAAATATACACAAAAACAACTGTTGATGAAATTGTATTTATTAAAAATAAAGTACAACAATTATTGACCATCCACGGCTGATTGGAGGTTCGTTCAGGTATCTGTTCAGTCCAGCTCTTAAACCAACGACGCTGCTGATGCTATATAACTCTCCCTTCACGTTTCTGACGGATCCATAAAACGTCGTAAAAGCTGATTCATTTCATTTTGGTTAATACTAAAATCGACTGCAATGTCGTTGCTCTTTAACCAGGATGTAAATACATTAAGGACGTTTGTTTTACGGTATTAACTTCGTTTCTCTGCATTTCCAGCTCATCCAAATCATTGTTTGTAAGCGTGACAAACCTTGGCTCATTGAAAGAATCAGGCTGGTCATTTATAGCTTCAGCCTTCAGTTTCAGATCGAAACAAATGCTTTCGAAGCCAATAGATTTAACGAACTCCCTGTAATTCATTTTGATAATGTTGCTGCTTGTTTGTAGTTGCGCTGTTTGGCCTGTAAACGCTGCTGCGTTGCTAGGTTACCTGTATGTGGCGGAGTAATACATGGAGAGCTTCGGTTACAGTGATCGCCTCTCAGCCAATCGCATTGTAGGGTCAGAACTAACTGGTATAATAATTATTATTAATTATTTGGCCAAGTTTAATATTATGAGTTCAGTTGGTTGGGCTGTACACAGTTCTAGTTGCTAAGCTTCCCTGTCCCGCCATGTGGTGGACAACGTATAACCTCTTCATATACTGTATCGCCTCTTCAAAACTTTGCAGACGTTGCTAGATACAACCTCACTGTCCTGGGTTGGTGTTTTTCCACTTTCCACCTTCACACGACGCATTTTCATAATACGTACGATGTGCTTCTGATTGAGGTTCTGTCATGAAATGCTCTGATAGTAAATTTGGTGAGGTAAGGAGCAATAATTAAGATGATTATGAAAAGAGATTACATTCAATTAAATTACGATGAATAACAAGACAAAATATATTTTCTTATTTGGACCTCTATTAATTTTTTTTATACATAATGCATTAGTTTATATGTGTTTACTCTCTGTGTGTCTTTGTTTTGGCTGTTTCATGCATCTTGAATATCAGGATTAATCCAGACAGGGAACATCCACATAAATATGCAGCCAAAGGAGGTGGTGTGGACATACATTTGAGACACACTGGACTAATCTAGTGAAGGACATGTCCTTCCTGCCAAGACACAAAGGAAGGACACAGGTGTGGGCCACAGCTGCAGTCCATGTGAGCAGCTCCTGGGCGATCCGACCTTTGACCATCACACACCCGTCAACAAGAAGGATGTTGACAAGCCTGACCAAAGCTAAGAAAGACTTCAGGTCCAGGATTAATCTCACCGTCCACCTGAAACACTGCTGTGACCAGATTAAACCGTGGAGCTCTCCCACTGATCACTGGAACATGATCCCAAAAAAGGCAAACGTTATAGGACAAATATTGTTGTTGTTATTGTTGTTTGCTTGGTTAGATGTCGTCTCTATTTGAAATAATTAACCAGCTCTTTGTTTAATTATCTGGTCTTGTTTGTATGCTTAATGTCTTAAATTAGACTCAGAAGAAACAAATTTCTCTTACGTGTAACATTTCTGAGAAATAAGCAATGCATGTGTAACTGCATGCCGCATGTGTGTGAATCACTGTTGACAAAACCTGGCTCTTCATGTGTCAGCACATGATGAATTCATCTACGATCAGCAATTTAGGAACTGCTTCAAAGTGGAAACACCAATGTTGGCATCTTTCATTTTTACAAAATATTTACTTTCATTATTTGTCAGGATACAATTCGATTACAAGATGCACGAAACAGCTAAGTGTGACATTCAAAACGTCTATGTTTCACGAGAGGCCTTTTCTTAATCAGAGACTTCATCTATTACTAAATCTGTGCACTACGCACAGTAATGGGTCTTGTCTATGTTTCAGATGCAGTGTCTCCCTCTGCTGGTGTGTCTGTGTGCCTGCTGAAGACGGTGCTGTACACAGCAGCGCTGATCGTCATGATGTCGGCAGTCGTCACTGTCCACATCAGAGAGAGACTGTACCAAAAGGATCTTAGAAAAAGCTCGACTCTGAGAACTGATTGATTGATTTTAATAGGCTTATAGCATAATTAGCAAATTTGTCAGTTTTATAATGCTGTTTATTACTTATTACTACTAAAAATACCTCCACAAATAAGTGAGCAATTATTTACTTTAAAAAGTGCATTGTTGTTATGTTTAAAAGAAAATTTGATCTTAATAAAAATTTAGAAACTATTCAATGTACACACACAATTACACAAAGTAAATTAGACTAAAACTAATCTACAGTTCACACAATCACAAGGGCATACCAATAAACTGCCAATGCCAATCAATAAAGCTGTATTAATTGATTAATTGTCACACGTGTTTTTTCAGGACAAGCCTGCATTACTTTGCCCATTCACACATTTGCTTGTCTTCTAGGAAGTGGGGTGTGGAGTCACACTCGCCTATGACATTTTCTAGGCTGTATGGTCAACGGTGTTCAGAGGTTTGAAATGTTAAGCTAAAATGTGTCCTGTGCATCTTCCAATGTTTGCTATTTAAGGTACCGTATGTGTTTTATGCATGGTCTCCCACTTAGAAATCACGAAGGGGCAGGGGCACAGATGGCACTGGGGACGGGGGGGACATGTCCCCTTCAGATTTATATACTGCTGCAAATAAGTATTTGAACACTTGCCAATCAGCAATAAATCTGCCCCTCAAAAACCTGTTAGCCCTCCTCTAAAAAGTCCACCTCCACTCCACTTATTATTCTAAATTAGAAGCACCTGTTTGAGGTCATTAGCTGCATAAAGACACGTGTCCACACCACACAATCAGTAAGACTCCAACTACTCAATGGCTAAGAGGATCATGCTTTGGGGGTGGTTTTCTGCACATGGGACTGGATGACTGCACTGTATTAAGTAGAGGATGACAGGGGCCATGTATTGTGAGAACATGTTTTGGGGAACAACCTCCTTCCCTCAGTTAGAGCATTAATGATGGGTCGTGGCTGGGTCTTTCAACCTGACAACGACCAGCCAGGATAACCAAGGAGTGGCTGTGTGAGAAGCATTTCAAGGTTCTTGAGTTCGGTTTCATTCAAAGCATCTTGTTTCTAGATGATCAAGAAGACAATGGAAAAACAATTACCATTTGAAACTTATTCATAATTAGCAATACCATTTTTTTCTGAGAATTTTAAAAGTAGTTATGAATTGACAGCATTAACTATTATTTATTAACTATTAACTATTAACTATTATAACTATTATTTATTGCTACCAGCCACAATACTACTTACTATTTCATTTGTATTTAAAGTAGATGTAAATGTTGTCAACGGGCAGTACTGTCGCACTGACAATAGCACATTTAAAACTGAGAATTTAATTTTAGATACATTTTCAGTAGGCTATATCAAAACGCTATTCATCTTGGATAATCCTTTTCACTATTCTCCAGCTATTCAGCTACTTTATCATTAAAATTAACCAAGATGATCATGTCTGAGGACTGATCGTTCATACATTTGAGATAAAAGACCACACCTGTCTTCCATGGTTTGATTACGATCAGGATCACAACGATGATGACGACCCCTGCGGCTATGACACCCATGAGCCATCTGGGCCTGAAGACAGCTTGATCTTTTCCTAATGGAGATGGAAACCTTTGATAATGATCTGACAACATTTGTAGACCCAGATGGGTTATATGCTGCCATGTTCATGAAACATGCAGCACTGCTGAAATTTAAAATTTCTTCTAAAAACGGACACACTTGGGTCTTGTGTTCTGATGAGGCCCACATATTGAAGAACAGAAATGAACTGAAAAAGCTACATCCTTAACAGGGGTTGAGATGTTGAGATGTTTTGAAATAACCAAATCCAGAGTGTTACCATGACAGTGTGTACTCAGAGTCACAGGCTGTGAGAGTCTAATATGGCCTTCTGTGCACTGTGTTCAGACTGTGTGCCATTATATAGCAATAAACACACCATATGCTTAAGAGCACTGAAGCCAGAAAAAAACATGAATACATAATCTGTAAGGGTTGGCTCCAGCAACACTGTGAGACTTCCTGACAAACGTAATGTGACTGGACAAAGAATGTAATCCCAAATATAATCTGTTAAGATTCCATTGTTGGATAGGTCAAAATTATGACAATGCTGCAAATCTGATTGGTCAAAAAGTGACAACTTAAACCAGGTATCGTATGTGTAATTGTATATGTGTGGGCACAAACCTTCAGGACAGAGCTGATTAAATTGTGTCATGTCTATTTCACTCTTCTCCAAGCTGAGTCGATTGTGAATTTGACAAATGATGGATCTGCCATTGTCAGACAGGATTAGTTCAAGATTTTCTTCACCTGTCTTGTTCTTCTGTTCACATTTACAGTTATAGCAGGTTGAGCTGACTGAGATGTTGTGCCCACTGCAGCTAAATGTCACATTAGTGGTGTTACTGGTTTGTGGGTCAGGAACTGCTGCGATGACTGGTTTGGCCACTGGATCTGGGACACACACACACACACACACACACAAATGGGTATTTATGCATTATTGTAGTAATGTGAGTCATTAGACACAAAGACAAAACAATTATAGTAATTAAGATTTGGATAATTTATTATTCTATAATATTTCCCCCAGAGCTTATTGTAGTGCTGTCTTGTTCTGTGTGTTATTTGTTTTTGATAACACTGGCCAATGGGACTACATAACTGACTACATAACTACAGGATACAAATGCAGACTGATGAAAGGTTGCAAACAAGCGATAGCTGCAGTATGGATAGGATGTGTGATTTTCTGAATGTTGAGAGAGAAGAAAACATAAAAGTCAACTGTGTATCTAAGAAACACAAAAAGAAGGAAAAGTTGTCACTGTATTCCTGAAATTCCTGACACACGTGATGCACATGAGAATGGAAACTGAGGGGAAACTAAGATGAATACTGGTGGTCAGGATCGTTGCAGCAAATTCTGGGCCCTGTACACTCTCAATGTCAGTGGGCCCCTATAAATGCCAGTAAACGAGGCACATGAGCATAAAGCACCCCTCTCCCTACTCGGGCCCTGGGTAGTCGGGTCCACTTTTCCCCCCACTACCACGTCCATGCTGGTGGTAGTGGGACTGGGACACACTGGTCTTTTCCCTAGAGGCCGAAACACCGCCGACCACAAGCACACGTAAATACACAGACAGAAACCACGAACACGGGCGGCCACCGTCACATCCTGTGTATACGTGTAGATCGCAGTGGGTTAACAATACATTGTTAAGAACAGAGTAAAATGTAGCATGGTAACTGATAACGGTAAGGTCGTTGTGTCAGGAGTCATGCTTGTATTTCCCCTTCTGTTTGCCATGCTGTGAAACTTACCCAGCACAGACAGAGTGTACACGACAACTGTCGAGACATTTCCATGAGTTGTTGATTTTGCTTCATAGAGTCCGCTGTCACTCTTCCGCAAGTTCTTTAGTGTCAGACTCTGGGTGTCTTCATTGATCTCTGCTCTTTTTCCAAAAGGGAGGTACGCTACTGCTATTTTAAAACGTTTATGATATCTTACCACAGCGATGCTTGTGTTAAACATCCATTTGACCTCAGCGAGATGATCACCATGCTTGTGTATGTCCAGCTGAACTGAACTGCCAGCAAGCCTTAAAACTTTACTGGACACTGTAAAAGACGGCAAAGATGATCAAATTGATGATTTAATTAGTTTGTTTACTAATTAGAAATGCATACTACAGGTGGACTGAACTGCCTGTCAGGACTCCTGAACACACACACCATATCTGCACACATTCACTAGAGTTCATATCTATAGCAGTAAAAGAGGGGGTTCCATGGAGCATACTCTCTAAAATACATGTTCCAAGTTTTTCATAGCATGCTAAACTTTTAATTAATCAAAGCTGAACAAACATGTACTTGATAAACACTTATTATTAAATGTATTATACCACAAACTTATAACACAACAGGCGATACTGTACAACACAATAGATCATACTGTTCAAGCAAATGATAGATTGTGGTATATCACAAAATTTCCTAAATAAAGTGACAATTTGAAGCATTAATTACCTCCCCATGAGATCCAAGCAGACCAAATTATTTGTACTACTCTAATCAGATTGACTTTGTGCTATTTTCCCAATAAGACTGAGACTGAATGAGCCCCAAAAACTCTCACACATAAAAGCTAAATAATATAAATGAAGTGGCAGAGAAAAATGATGTTTAGAGAACTATTTACCTGCAACTGAGCCTAAAACAGAGAAAACAAGAATCCACTGTTGTACCATCGCTGATAAACTGAGAATGGCCTACTTCCTGTCTCACAGTGAGAAACTAGACCAACCAGACCACAGGGTCATGGTAATTTAGTAAACGCAGCTTTGTTTAGAGTCTTGTTACATCTTTCTTGGATTCTTCAAAATCCACATCTTTCTTGCAGCAGTGGGATAAGGTTTAGGGTTGGCGCAGAGGTCAGAGTGAGAAATATAGAGATGTGTAATCAAGACCCTATTGACAAAACTACGTGCTAAGCAAAAAAAAAAAGGATATTGAACACGTGTCTGCTTTTCTAAGTGACAGTTTCGGTTTAGCTCTAGGTTTTTAGTTCTAACCATAAAATAGGAATCACAATTCAAATGTATACTTATCCCTTATAGCATTCTGTGTGTCTCTTAAAAAACAAATATGTTTACATATTTGTTTTTTTATGCCTTTTTATATTCATATATAATGTTATTCACAAATAATGTAAGCAATGTTTAGTACACACACACACACACACACACACACACACACACACACACACACACACACACACAGACTAGACACAAGGAGAAGTGGAGTCGTGGAAAAGGGTTTTGAAATAGTGGAAAGTCCATAAGCTCTTTCTTTTATTTTCAGACTCTACAAAGAGACACTTGTGACAAAGACCAATGCTGTATTTCCAAAGCAGCGTGAAATACCATTAGACACTGAAATACACAGATATCTCCATTGTCTTTTATTGCATAGCTCACACTTAATGTTCACTTGCTGATTTCAGGTGAATATGTTTTCACTTAATTTGCTGTCTTTTACTGTCTGTTAGCAGAGCAAGGGCCAGAGGGCCCTTCGTCTGTACTTTAGGGGCAAACGGAGCTATGCCTGACTGATATACGGGCAGGCTGCTTGGCCTTGAGTCCATGGTGGTACTCGCTTGGTTGTAGAGGAGCCCCATCAACAGTAGAGGGCGCCAACTCTTCACTTAGTCGACGTGAGGGGCTCTGCCAGTGAAGTGAGGCGGTAGCTCCATGCCTTGTCCATGATGGAGGTCCTTGCAGACATAAGTGGATCAGACGCCCTTTGATGGACTCAGGCCACAGAAGGGGATGTCAATACACACACCGACTCAACAAAGAGGCGGGTTAACACAGAGCTTTTGTTTATGTTCCGAGTTATTCACCTTGTGTTGATGATTTGCAATCCTGGGTGGTGTGCATACCTCATTGGTCACACCATCTGAGTCATATGTCCATATTTGGGTTTTATGTCCTTATATGGGTTTTGTTATGTTCATAAACAATACAAAATAGAGATCCAGCATGCCATGGAGCACAGTACAGACAGAGAAGCACAGGGTCATTCATATCTCCTTTATGCCTTTTGCTATCTGGTTACGTCAAGGCAGTTTACTTGATTATTTATTTAGAATCGAATTCAGCTTCCTAGGCAGCAAATTCAATAATCAAAATAAGCATAAAATAAATGATAAATGGTGTTATTACAGAACACACTGTGCCTGTCTGTGTGCAAAATGAGCATACAAAGAGACACACAGACGCCAGCCATACTGATTAGACAACAACGGATTCAAGACGTCATTATGTCATCATGGTACATGGTGTCATTCCTTTTTTTATTGAAACAACATTAAAAACATTATTTTAAAAATCATGCATATTCATATAATTAGTCAAGTCAAGTCAAGTCAACTTTTATTTATAAAGCACATTTAAAAGCCACAAGGGCCAGCCAAAGTGCTGTACAATGCACTCATACATATATGAATAAGAATTAAAATAAGAATATTAAAAATAGAATGCACTCATACATATGAATAAGAATTAAGATAAGAATATCAAAAATACAAATACAAAACACACAATTTTCTAAGTCTTAAATAATTATATCAAATAAAAAATAAAAATTAAGGTTATATAAAATTAACCTGAGCATTTCATTTCTGTTGGTTTACCTTATGAGCACTGGATTGCTTGAGAATACATAAATGTTTTTAACTTGGACTTAAAAACATCTACTGAGGATGACGTCCTGATAGAGACAGGCAAATTATTCCACAGTTTGGGTGCCAGAACAGAGAAGGCTCTGTCACCTTTCGTCTTGAGTCTGGAATATGGTACGACCAAGTGTAATTGATTAACTGGTAACACTTTACAATATGGTTCCTTAATTAATGTTTAACTACTTATTAACTAAGCAATAGGTAATGGAGAATTATCATCATAGTTTTATCTTACTTATTCTTCACTATAATAAACTACTGTGTTAGTTCACATGTAAATAATTAATAACTAGTATTTATTTATTTTGGAATCTACTCATTTATGGCCCCTAATTAATGTTTAAGTACTTATTAACTAATCAATAGGTAGTGGAGAATTATCATCATAGTTTTTCATTAATTACTCTTCACTAAAATAAACTACTGTTAGTTCATATATAAGTAATTAATAAGTAGTCTTTTAATTAATGTTTAAGTACTTATTAACTAATCAATAGGTAGTGGAGAATCATCATGATAATTTTTCATTAATTACACTTCACTAAAATAAACTACTGTTAGTTCATATATAAGTAATTAATAAGTAGTCCTTCATTAATGCTTATGTAATCATGTAATTATTACTCAAGAAGAAAATTATTAAGTGTTACTATTTCATAGATTACATGTCTAGGGTATTTTGGAGTTGGTAATATGTAGTGTAAAATAAAAACCCATGAAAAAGTGAATGAATGAGAAACAGCTGCAGGAGCTTTTTAGGTAATGTGCCACTACTCTACATGCCACTAGCATTTAAGTGTATATATATAGTCATTGCGGTCATTAAGCCACTACTGCGGTGTTAAAATCACAATTGACAAAATATGGCACATTTATTTAAGTCTGAATATAGGCCAATCTCTAATCTGTCCTTTATTTCCAAAGTCAGAGAGAAAGTTAACTTTGGAAATAAAGGACAGATTAGAGATTGCATTCTCTAATCCACAGCACTGAAACCGCACTGACTAAAGTAGTTAATGATCTCTTAATATCTCGGATAAAGAACGTTAGACCTTAGTGCTGCTGTCGACATCATTGATCACAACATTCGACTGGATAGGCTGGAGACACTCATTGGCATAATAGGTGTCTGTAGCACAACAACCAGGGCCTTTCCGTAAGAACAGTCACAAGGGCTCAGAGAGTGTCAGTGAAAGCACACGAGCACACATTTGTTACTTCACCAAAGCACTCTAGTTTATTTCACATGATGCCAGTCCTTACATATGTTGTTGGACTGGTCATATATATAAATAAACACCATTCATAGACACAAGATCAGAGAGATAAGGCATATGCCAATCATGAGCACACTTGACTAAAGTACAGCATAAAGCCTGGTTTATACTTGACGCGTTGCGAGCGGCGCGAGGGTCCGCGCGGCGAAAATGACGTAATCGCTGTGGCTCCGCCCGTGCGCGAAGGCCTCGCACGCTGTCGCTTCGCGAGGTCGTTCACCTCTCGAATTTTGTAACTTCGCGCGCGCGCTTCAGCGCGATCGACAAAGTCATGTTTGAAGGGTTCATACACCTTTACAAGGTGGAATTAAAGCACTTGTACGTCACTTTAAAGGTCCATTTCAATATTTTCCAGCATGATAAACAAAATTAAATAAAATATTTATACATATACTCGAAATGATTCGAAATAATTCGATTTTTTATCACATTATTTAATGGTTGTTTATTTTCAAAACGCCCAATCTTAACGTCTTCACGTTCTCTCATGTTTCGTCCTGGAATTACAAGAGGCTCGTATTTGTTAACGTAATACAGGAGAACTGTTCATTCTGACAGCTAGTTGTTGTGAAACGAAGTAGTTACAATTTCAACATTTTTATGTACTTTAGCCTAAATTCCAGCACTTTTCAAACCTGAAACACAAAGCAACATCAAACATGCGTCAGGTAAATGTTCATTCCCCTTTTTATGAGGGGTGTTTCTTTATACTACCACATATCGTTTTGGACACATGTGTCAAAGTCAAGGCCCGCGGGCCACATCCGGCCCACGAGTTCATTATCTATGGCCCCCTGGATGATATTTAATTACTATTAGAACCGGCCCGCAGGCCACAGCCGCCCGCTGGTGTTTTGCACGCACAAACACTACATTCCCCACAATGCAACGGTAGCCCACGAAGTCACTGCAGTGCGCACAAGCGGCGAGGGTCAGCACGGCGAAAATGACGTAATCGCAGTGGCTCCGCCCGTGCACGAGGGCCTCGTGCGCTGTCGATTCGCGAGGTCGTGCACCTCTCGAAATTTGTAACTTTGCGCGCGCCGCGCCTCAGCGCAATGAACAAAGTCATGTTTGCAGGGTTCATACACCTTTACAAGGTGGAATTCAAGCACTTCTACGTCACTTTCAAGGTCCATTTCAATATTTCCCAGCACATTAAACTTAATTAAGTTAAATATTTATACATATATTCGAAATGATTTGAAATAATTCGCTTTTTATTCACATTATTTAATGGTTGTTTATTTTCAAAACACCCAATCTTATCGTCTTCACGTTCTCTCATGTTTCGTCCTCGAATTACAAGAGGCTCGTATTTGTTAACATAATACAAGAGAACTGTTCAGTCAGATAGCTATTTGTTGTGAAACGAAGTAGTTACAATTTCAAGCATTTTCAAGTACTTTAGCCTAAATTCCAGCACTTTTGAAACCTTTATTACTTTATTCATTTAATGTACAGGACATGTTTTCTTTGAAGGAAGTTAGTTTTTATCTGTTTGCTTGTTGAAAAATGTTTTCACTTGAAATTACTGACAGATCCATAAGAAAGTATTGCTTTATTCATTTAAGCATTAAATAATAAACACTGTGTTAGGACTTGGTTCAATAGGCTATGTGCAATCATTTCAATATGTTTTAATAAACATTGAACCAGTCCGGCCCTCGGCTTGTAGCAAATTAGGTTTTTTGGCCCTCAGTGTATTTGACTTTGACATCCCTGGTTTCAGACAACATTGCAAAGCCATATTTACGTTTGATGCCTGGTGTATATATACGGTCTCTGGTCAGGTAAAAATGTTCTTTCACCGGTTTTGCAGAGGTTTTTTATTTTCCATTGCCACCTATCGTTTCGGAGAACACTGCAGCGACGCTCGCAAAAGTAACGCCTACACCGCTCGTGCAGGGTCGCGTGAGGTGGGCGGAGCCGCGCGCTACGGTCACTCGCGAAAGTATAAACCAGGAGTCCCCCTCTCCCCTGGTGGAACATTTACTTCTGTCTGGAACATGTCTTCATTCCTGTCTTCTGAGAGTGACACAAAACTTCCTGTTTAGGCTGCACACAATGTTCTAAAATAATGTATGCAATTACAAATTTGTCCTTGTAAATAATGACTGCTCAGAATGCACAAACGTAAAATATGGTGTCCCACAAGTATCTGTATTGGGCCCCATATTATTCTCATTATATATATGCTACCACTAGGCACAATCATTCATAAGCATATTTTCTTCCATTGCTATGCAGATGATACTCAGTTGTATTGTGACGGGCAGGGTGAGCGAAAATAAATGGAAGCGATCACGCCAAGTCTCAGGGAAATAGGATGGTTTAATATGTAAAGTGCGCAAACCAAAACCCGTGAACTGATCCGAATTAAGGATATAATAACCAGCAGTCAACTGGTACAAAGACAAGACATATATAGACGAACAAACGACCCTCAGGTGAGACGGATCGCGGGCTCCGCCCACCTGAGGGACGAACACAACACCACACCCACAGGACAAGCTGCTGCTGTAGACGGGGGCGACCAGTAGGGGGCCGCCGTACCGTGACATGTATATATCTTCTAATCCAGATAATGTCAATACTGTTGTTTCTTCTTGGATAAAATTCCTCTTACCCTAGATGGTTTTTCAGTAAAAATCTACCTGAAAAAGCTTAGGTGTCACTATCGATTGACACATACATATGCAATGTCAATAAGGCTGCCTTTGTCCATTTACATAATATTTGCAAGTTATCAGATGCAGAAAGCTGGTTCACACTTTACAGATTAAACTAATATAAAGTGTAAAGCTGTGAGGAATGAGGCAGGATGCATGGACGAGTTCCTTCAACACGTAGCTTTATTAGCTTACACAAGTGAAGAAACTGTAGCCCTCAGCAAACCATTAACACAAACGGATGCAACACTGAACTGAATATATACTCACACAATATATACTTGACACAATGAGCACCGCGTGTAACACATTGCACTAACAAGACAGGTGAACAGCCACACCCACAGGAAGTACATATACTTTATACACACACACACACACACACACAGAATACATCTACACATGCCCAAAGGGAGGGGCCTGGGGCTGTAATGTGTCATAAAGGTATTTTAATTGGATGCTCTAGTCCCTAAAGAAACAGAATCCTAAATAGGGCTAGAAGGGCTAGTTTGTCTAAACTGGAAAAAACTGTCGTATGTCTTTTAACAAACGTCCAATAAGGCCATCACGGTGGTTCTTTCCAAGCCAGTATGTCCACTCGATAACTGCAAGATGCTCCTTCAACAGTTTTTCAGTTCTGTTCCCTCGCATTCTCCAAATTTGGCCTTTATAGATAGCCCAGGCTCTTTCCAAATGTTGTGTATGGCCACCACTCAGAGGGTCAACAAACCATCTTCTGTGGTTTACACTGAAGTGCATATATCCTGCATTTTCAAGTGCCCCCATGTAAGCTCTCCACTGATCACTTATAATTGTTGATCCTCTACGTACATGCCTTCTGATTATAGGGAGCAAGTGATGTCGTGATCTTTTTTCCACCAGCCTGAGAATGGGCCTTCTCCTATCTTCTCTCACACCAAGTATTCCAAAAACCCACTTTCTTCTTTTCCAGGTGCGCCCAAATCTACCACGGCCATACTGTCAAAAAATATATATATATACATATTGCAGTTATGACAATATTCTCAATAGTATTTGCCATATAATCACTCAACTACCAGGCATGTTATAATATGCTGACATATCCTCTTACAGTAATAAAAGCAATTCAATTATTTGTATTCCCATATGAGACTGAGAGCTGTATGCCACCACAGAGGTTATTTTTTATCCCACAAAATTTGTTAAAGGAATACTCCAAAATTTTAACCTCACCTGTTTTTTTTACATCATACAGGTTTCATTTCTTCTAGCATGTATGACAATACTATGGCACTGTACAGGCCAGATCTATGTGTTTCAAGTCACCAGGTTTCCTAATCAAAGATAAACATATTGGAATGATATGAGAATTATTTTCTGGGGTATTCCTTTAAAATTTGTGCCAGGGTGAATAGCTCACTATAACACATATTATACATATCAGTTAAAACATATAAAGCCAGGTCTGAACTGAGAGCTGTTTTTACCAAGATCTGATATATATCCAGGGTAACAGCTGATCTTACCTTACGTTTATGACAGAAATTACTTTCATCTATTATCACAAACTCTCTCTGTCCTCCAACTTGCTGTCCTGTTCTTCTCCTCTTCCTTTTTATTGCACTCTTGCAGATCATTCACAGTGTTTTATTCATTTTGGATAGCGTGCGTGTGCTTCCACAAACACCGTCTTGTATCAGATCGATTTGCCGCAGCCGTAATCCTTGTGCAAACCTAAAAAGAAAGATTGTAAAAACTCATGCATCACTTTTAGATTCTTTTAGGGCCTGCTGACTGTATTGTACTGAGTGGAATGAGTGAGTGAGTTTGTCACGGAGTTAAAAGCTAGGTCTGTGAGGGACCTCACATCTATTTAAAATAGCCAAATATCACCAAAAATATTATATTTTACTCTATATTCCAGACATATTAATTTGGTATGTCTTATGTGTTAAGACAAAGGCATTTTTGTTAGTTTTCTTTTGTTTCTTCTTTCTCAAAAACACACATTATATGTCCAATGGTTTTCAGACATTCCTTCTTTGTAACGCGTAATGCCCAGGCAACCCCTAAACTCAGTACTAGAGGAGCTCAACCCGACTACATCCCCCACCCATCTCCAGAATACTAATTATCTCTGCCAAAACCTGTTTGTAAAAAGAAGAAAACTAGAGTAAATAATTGTTACAGTTTAAAATTGCATCATAACCTTAACAAAAGAATGTACTTCAAGCAGCCAATCAGATTTCAGTTTTTAACCTGCTCTAAGTAAATGCCCACCCACTATTATTGCCATGCTTATAAAAAGATTTGGAAAATATTGAACTCTGAAATACAAGGAGATCAATAATTTCACACCTGTGGATAAATTTAATCCAGCTTTGAAGACTTATCTTGCTCCTCTCAAACATGGATCCTGATCTGACTGACTTCTTGACCGTCTTCCCTCTGTGGGTCTTATACCGACACTCCCTGGGCAAGAAATACCAGAGAAAGCATAACATTGAAATACAGTAAGATACACCAATCAGAGTAATTGTTCGCAGACCAATGCTTTCAGCTTAGGCCACCACTGATAAACAGGGTCTATTAATTAAGTACATTCTCATGCAACAATAACTGTATCACATGCCCATTGTCTCATATAGCTTTACTACCATACTACTGCTTAATTTTGTCACACAGACCGGTAAAATGTATTTAATAAAAGCTTCTATACTAGATGTGATAATTATTATGGAGCATGTAATGTTCTGTGAGTTAACATAGTGTCAAAAAAGCATTAATATTACACCACATATGTAATATGTGAAATATGAAGGGCAATGAGGGCGGCATGGTGGTGTGGTGGTTAGCACTGTCGCCTCGCAGCAAGGCGGTCTGGGTTCGATTCTCGGTCTGGGCTGCTCTGTGTGGAGTTTGCATGTTCTCCCTGTGCCTGCATGGGTTTCCTCCGGGTACTCCGGTTTCCTCCCACAGTCCAAAGACATAAATTGCCCGTAGGTGTGAGTGCGTGTGTGTTGGCTATGCGGTGGACTGGCGACCTGCCCATGGTGTACCCTGCCTTCGCCCGGAGATGCTGGGATTGGCTCCAGTGACCCCGACTAGCGGGATTAAGCGGTTCAGATAATGGATGGATGGATGAAGGGAAATGTTTTTATTCACCTGCTTATAAAAGTGAAGCATTTACATTCTGACCCATAGACTAATTCAGTCTGTATTTTGACCAGTAGCTGTACTGTAACTGTTGCACAATCTAAGGTGCAACGGAAATTTAGAGCAAGAAGCTACAAATAAAATACAAAGTTATGTCTCAATAGCAAACTATCCCATATAAGTGGTGTGTTATTACTTTTGTTTAATAAAGAATTATATTGTTCTTACCACTTAACTTAACTTACCACTGTGCCCCATCACGCAGCTCCAATCTTGGCTTCATTTGCATGTTTCGCTTGCAAAGTCTGCACTTCATTCTTCTTTTCAAAAGTCTTTTTTTCTGAAGCCATTTTATTAGCCTTGCGGTACTTTTACTTGTTGCCCTGCCATCACAAAGGTGAAGTATTTTTCTAGCCAAATCCATTCCCTTAACATTAAACTAGAAACATCACTTTTCATTATGGCTTTATGCCTGCTTGGAGAAAAAAACGTGCGCGGGGTTGTCACGTGACAAATTCGCGCGGGCCCAAGAGCGTCTGCGTCAAAAGTGCAGAGCGATATTTCAAATGAGAAACCGAAACATAATTCGAGTGCTCAGAGATGTGCAGTTATTTGGATTAGCTCCCAACTTGGGCTCTGTTGTTACATGGGATAACACTCTCAATCCCGGTTCAGAACACTTTTTAGAAGTGAGTGAGCCTGTAAACGAGCCTACGTGGGTGGTTGTTATCCCTTGCCGTTATTACCCCGACTCTGAAGAAGAGCGTAGCATGGAGGGCGAGCGGAAAAGCAAAAGAATTAACGAAAAGAAACAACGAAGACTCGAGGAAGACTCTGCAGGTAAGAAACCCGTAGATATAGGAACATAAATGTTGTGGTTCTGGCGAAGATGAAACATGCAGTTAGCTAGCTAATTAACTTAGCTAGCTAAGTTGGCTATACAGTTAGCGATCTTATCTCCAAATTATATTCAGCGTGCTGCAGTTAGCTAAAGAAACGTTAAGTTTTCTGAACAGAAGTACTGCATTTTTTACCTTGTCAAGTGAGAGACTTTGTGGGATTATTTTGGTTTGTTGGAATTATATTTGTACATTGTTAAGTACAGTTTAAATGTATAAATGTGCAATTAGATACTGGCTGTCGCCTCAGTACAGTTTTGCAGTGGGGAGTTTTCTCAGAGGGCCTAAAAATATTCTTAAAACTAGTGGTGGGCCGTTAACGGCGTTCGTTAATTTGATACTCTTATCGGGCGATATAAAAATTATCGCCGTTAATCTATTTTTAAAGTTGGGTTGGGAACTGGGTCAAAATGGATAATCAAACTATGATGACTTTCAACTTGATAGTTGAGCTCGGCTGTATTCCTAACCAAATTGCACAGTAGGGGCGAGAACGAGTTTTCAAACCTGTGAATTACATATCGTACATGTGTTTACATGGATGCAGCCAAGGTCTGCTTCATGGAAAATTCATTTTTAGGTAAAGTGTTACCGGAGCGGAGCTCGGAGCGGTCGTTTTCTGCATGGTCCTAGTGCTAGATTCGTCGCTATTTAAATATTTCTTTTTAACCGTTAAAACTGCAGAGGACCAAAACCGGCTTTTGAAAAAGTTCCCCCCAAATTACGTCCGTGAGGTTAAATGTACTAAATGTTGGCTTACATTTCAAATATTATGTTTAGCTGAATAAACATGTTATCAACCCCTTTTAATGTACAGTATAGGCTTTCAAATTCATGTTTAACTGAATAAACCGTTGAACACGAGTAGCCTAAATTTTATTGAGCATGTTTTTTTTCTTCAAATATCAAAGTAGAACAGCTTCCTCAAGCAGTCATTGATGCATTTTGGAAACAGGAGATGAGCCCCTGGTCTAATGCACCCTCTGTATTAAGAAACCCTATCTCAAAAACTGACTTTTAGTCATTACTTGGGTAGCACGCATATGAGCCATTTTAATATAGATTATAGGTATGATGACAAAATTTTCAAACAGCCCCAAGCTTAAAAAGAATTACATATCTAGACAGAGCTGAAATATACCTTTAAAATGATACCTGGATTTAGAAAATTGGTTGAGAATTCATAGTTATGATATTTGTAATATCATGTATCACAATAAAATATAATACATTAATTACAATAGAAGTCGTGTGACTGAAATTCACATAATCTAATTCTAATTAATCATAATTAATAATTAATCATAATCTAATTCGAAGTGATGTTAACTATATTACCATTTAACAACAAGTTATATCAGAAAACAATGAGATTAAACTACACAACACTGGTATCAGTACCGATTTCAAGAAAACACTGTGGGAATTAGTTAAACCGAGTCGCCGCTTTTAGCCTAAAGTTGCTAGCTACCGTGACGCTCGATACACAAATGTCAATCATGACTGCCTATTTTCCGCGGTCTAGTAAAGTACTTTCGCCTGCACAGATTTCTATTAAATTTGGTCAGTATTGAGATAAAAGCAGTATTTTTAGGTCCATATATTTCGATGGTGTCCGGAGCGTTGATGAAGCCCACAGACCGATTGAAAACAACAAAATATCTTCTCGCTGGTCTGCCGACCTGAAATCGCCTCAGAGTTTACTATTAGCAGTGCCTGATGACTGGCTGGGTTGTGCTTGACGAAGTCACAGTAGTATTCAGGAAAAAACATACACCTGCTAGGCGGTGAGGAGTGATGTTATATGACACCCTTACAAAAGTACAACGTAGTTTGGAACACATTACTGAGCCAGAATTTTTCGCATCGAACGTTGGTTCGTCAGCAGACCTATAGATTAATCTAGATTAATTTCAAGATTTCAGTGAGATTAATCTAGATTAAAAAAATTAATCTATACCCACCCCTACTTAAAACATAAATATATATAATATAATTTATCCAATTTAATCTACTTACAGTTTTACAATCGACATCTAAACAATTACAAAAATATAAGCAAATAAATTATTCAGCCGTGTCTATTCAATCTGTGTTGGAAGGTGAGGGGTTAAGTGGAAGCCTGTGGGCCTGTGTCTCCCCCTATCAGGACTGTGATGCCCGCTGTTCGTTTACAGAGGGCCTGGCAGTTATAATTCAGCAATACCAGTTTCAAATGACAGTAAAATTGACCAATCATATCTTCCCTCTTAGTGGGCGGGCTTAACTGTATGATAATTTCCGCCCGCTGTGGCGACGCTAGCTGTCGTTAGCGTACCACCGCTAGCTAGTTTCGATTCATTCCTTTGATGCCCTCGTACGTGTTGTTTACATATTCCGCTCCCGAGGAACACGGAGCTGTGAACCTTATTTTGCTTAAAATGTTATCTAGTACATATGTTATTGTTTATTGCATTTCTATAGCTGTACTGTCGTCTCAATTATTTTTCTTTATTGCAGTTAATTAGGAGAGGAAACAATTTTTTCCCGGGGGGGGTGGAGGGGATGGGAGCAGGCCCAGGTTTAATGGTCACGGTTCACTACTGGTTTATTGTTGCAAATGTCATACGTGACCTTGCTGTACTGAGACATCACTCTGTCACTGTGTTTATACCTTTTTCTTTCTCACATAAACATTTGAAGATCCTCAGGCATTAGATTTGGTAGTATTACCAGAAGGTTCTCAATGCCCAAACCTTAACGCTGCCAGCCCAGTCTTGGAAATTCCAGGTCAAAGGAAAATAATTAAGACCTCCACCCAAAGCTCAATGGTCAAAGGTGAGATTTATTTATATAACCCTTTGCACAACAAATGTCACAAAGCAGCTTTACATAAAGTTTTACAAATGCATGAGGGTCCAAGGAAAATCTCCCTAGGTGAGATTTAGGTTATAAACCAACACTCAAGACAGAACACAACCTTCACTGGATGGCTCAGCTAGCAGTCCATACTTTATTATTCAACTGGCAAAACATTTTCTAAATGCTTTGTCTGAGAATAATAAAGCAGAATAAAAGAAGTATATTGGATTTGTAGAGATAAACATTACATGACCATCTACATACAGTACATGTGCCGGTCATTAACATGCATGTGGCTCCATCAGATGTGTCTATAGTAGCATAATTAAAGGGACGGCCTGGGGTGACTATAGTTCACCCAAGGTATATACTATAAAGCATTACCTCTTCAAACTGATAACAAGGATCTTTAGACCTTATCCTGTTCAGTAGATGACAATAACGAGGAGCCACATATAATCAGTAATGATCAGTTTATGTTGATAGTTGATCTTGTGTTCATTCAAAAATACATATTCTGCCTTTGAAGGAGCAGCACCAACCCTTCAGGCTGCTTTAAGGAGAGCAAACGAAGAAAATGCTGTTCTGAAGGTGAAAGTGAAAAGTCTTGAGGAGAAGGTTGGGTTACTAGAGAATGACAAAAAGTTTCTTCAACAAAGACTGAGTGAAGGTAAGCAGTGCAGGAGGTTGATTGACCAGGGGCTGCATTACAGAAAATGCCTATCTTTAGTACTAAATAAAGAACTGAGAGGTCAGGGTAAGATTTGTTACAAATATAAATCTTAAATTAGAATACTAAACTACTTGTTTGAGGTTGTTATTGAGTAGTTATGTGGTGACAGTGGAAATCAAGTCTGGAGTGTCTGGGATTTTTGAAATGTTAGGAAAAAGACATGCCAGTTATTGTGAGTTTGTTGCCTGTCAAAGCTCCCTAAAATGATAAAACAGATAAGTTAAACAGAAGGATAAAATTATGAAGTTAGGCTTCTGCCCTACATTCAGATTGAAGTTGCCTTGGTCACTAAACAGACAAGATTTCAGTGTTGGGATGTTTTTGTAATATGACCCCAGTTTACCAGTTCCATCTCATGTTTACCTGCCTGATTTAGGATTGAAAGAAAGCATGATATCTTCTCTGTTTTTACTGTTGATATTTAAATGTGATGTATGTTATTGAAATTGTGGCTATTGTTATTTAAGCGCTGGTGATGAGGAAAGCAGCCTCTGGACAAAGACCTCAGTCACACGTGAGTATTAGTGACAGCAGTGAAGGCGAGGACAGCAGCAGTATGGAAGAGGATAGCACAAATTCTACATCTTCATCTTGCCAGCAAAAGAAGAGAGAGAAAGAGAAGAAAAAGAGATTGTGGAAAAAAGCTAATAAGGGCGAATGTAGAAATGTGGTGATGGAAAAAAAGAAGAGGCAAAAGAAACGACAGCTGGATTCTGACACAAGTTCTGACACTGATGACTTCCCAAAACAAAAGAAGAGCAAGAAGAGGAAGATGAAAGAATATCCAAAGAAGAAAGGTATTATTATTATTACAACATTATTACTTAGTAATAATGCATAAGTACTTACTTTGCTCCTTAGAACGTTCAGTTGTTGCTGTTTTTCAATAATTTTGCATTCTATCTGAATTGCGAGTTTGTTAGGTACATCTAAATAATACTAGTATTTATTTGACTTTTTAATCAGTACACCCGTCATATACGTGCACTTTGTAGGTTTACTGTTACTAATATTAGACCATTGCAATAACCAATTTTGTATTTGTCAGCCCACTTTTTACTACATCCAATGAAAAGGCACCACCAAAGACACACCTCTGAAAGATATAATTGGGGTGGCGGTCTATTTTCATTACATCAGTGACACTGTTATTGTAGTGTTTGTGTTGCTTGTATGACAGAGGTGTATCTGGAATTTTTACACATCATTGTCAAAGTCCCAGCCAAAGGCGGCTATGTAGTCAGAAGCAATCGTTGATCACATGCTAGAGAAAGACTTGCTAATCCCAGTCCTAGCAACCCCACACTATGCTTTGTCACATCTAGCACATTTGAAGAAATGTATTTTATAAGTAAAAAACAGTCCGTATTGGTCAGGTATGTCGAGTAGGGAAACAAAAATGTGAAGAGCATGGAGTCACTATGACTAGGATTTGCTAACGCAAATGACACTGACAGACGAATTGTTATATAGATAATATGTGCAGCAAATGAGTGTTATACAGTTAGTAATGGTAAGTCGACAAAACACCTATATTATAAAATGAATGTGGGTACAAAGTAGTAGTATCGAACAAACTGCCAGCTCAGTGCAAGTTAGATAGCCTTAAATTTATTTTGTTTTGCAGTTGGGATGCCCGAAGATGTGATTTCCAGATACAGGCGTGTTCTGAAGGCTGTGTCTAGAGGCATGTCGAAAACTGATGCTTACAGTTATGTTGGTGTCAATCGCAAAACAATTGTGGACACAGCAGCAATTGCAGAGTTAAAGCAGGTGGATCCTGAATCTTACCACCAGATACGGGCTATGTTCCACAAAGGAAGAAAAGGGCACACCTTATATGATTTTGCAGAGCAATGCAAAAGTGTATTTTCAAAAAAACCAGAGCTCAAAGCCACAGTTGAACGGATGAAAGAAGATGGCAGACTGCTAGATATCCATACCTATAATTAAACAGTGCTTTGAATTTACATAATTTTCATGTGAACTTCATGTGAACTAAACTATGGTAACACAATTTATTTGATTCTGTTTCATTTGGCAAGAATTGTATCAATGGAACACATAGATTACACATTTAAATTGCTTAATTTTAAAGCACATTGGTAAAATATTCTATAATGTGAATGTTGGATCATTTGTTTTCTTTGAAAGTCTTTGTTTACAGTTTAAAATTACAGGATTATGTTATCCATGTAGGTCATGGATAGTATTGGTTATAATATCTGTTAGGTTTGCAACTTTATTGTTATTAAGGACTTTTCATTTCTTATTGTGTTATTGTGTTGCGCACTTCTGAATACTCATGCAAGTGTGAAGGTGATTTTTTTACAGTGTTGTGAATAAAAAACTGAACATGTTGATGCATAAGTCTTTCTTGGGAAAATAATGTATTATATTAGTTATTACTACAATTAATTGATTATCAAGTTATTGTATAGGTACACTGTGACACTCATCAAAAACAGTAATCAGTTTCTGCTAGTTCTTAAGTAGTAGTTAATAGTACATGTAAGATACCTAAACTTCTCACTTTACTTGTGGGGACACATAATAATAAGTAAGGTTGATGTTCAAGTAATTAATGCTTCATTAATGACTAACTAACAACACTAAGAAAGTGATGTATGTTAACACTTTTTGTCCAAGACAGGTCACCAAATGCAGTAGCTTTCAATATAATATAATAACAACACTGGTGTGCATGTGTACTTGAGGAACTTCACCAGGTCAGAGCTTGCTGATGTGAGTCCAACATAGATAAACAACCAACATGCAAAAAAATGAACAAACCTTAAAGGTATACCTGCCAAATGGCAGTGGTTTGGTAGTTCTAGTAAGTCAACTGTACTGCTAAGTAAATACGTGATTACTTATTCTGAAGTTACTTACTGTGCAGGCAGGAGACGGGAGCAACGTTTAAAGCAGCGGCAAAAACGAACAACACTCATGACAAAGGTCGAACAACAACTGATGAAGGACATGGGCATTATGCACACTTACATATCTCAACAATAATACATGTGCTTTGAGACTAGAGATAGGTGAGACATCTAGACATCGCTACACACACACTCACACATGGGCGTATCCAAACCAGTGTAAATGCACACAAAGATACGCCGGAGTGACAAGTACATAAGCATTAATAAAGGACTGATTAAGTGAGTAGTTACAAAAATAGATGAAGACAACTTATTAATTACTTATATGTGAACTAACAGTGAAGTGAAGAGTAATTAATGAAAACGATGATGATAATTCTCTATTACTTGTTGCTTAGCTAATAAGTACATAAACATTAATTAAGGAACCGAAAGAAAGTAGTTACAAAAATAGATGAAGACTACTTATTAATTACTTATATGTGAACTAACATTGAAGTGAAGAGTAATTAATGAAAACTATGATGATAATTCTCGATTACTTGTTACTTAGCTAATAAGTACATAAACATTAATTAAGGAACCAAAAGTAAGTAGTTACGAAAATAGATGAAGACTACTTATTAATTACTTACATGTGACCTAACACAGTACTTTATTAAAGTGAAGAGTAATTAGGGTAAAACTATGATGATAATTCTCCATTATATATTGCTTAGTTAATAAGTAGTTAAACATTAATTAAGGAACCATATTGTAAAGTGTTACCGATTAACTGATCGTAGAGTTCTCTGTGGTGAGTACGGGCAGAGCAGGTCAGAAATGTAAGTGGGAGAGATTCCATTTAGGGCTTTAAAAACAACCAAAAGAACCTTAAATTCAATCCTGAACTTAACAGGGAGCCAATGTAAGGAGGCCAACACTGGAGAAATGTGCTCCCTTTTCTTAGTTCCTGTCAGGAGCCTAGCTGCTGCGTTTTGGACAAGCTGAAGACGTGACAGAGCTGATTGGTTAATACCAAAATAAAGAGAGTTACAGTAGTCAAGCCGTGATGTAATAAAAGCATGAATAACTGTTTCCATATCTTTAAAAGTTAAAATAGATTTAAGCTTAGAAATTTTCCTTAGCTTAGGAAAGGAATGCGCATACATTTAAATGTGCAAAAGCTGACATTTCCTCTTTCATTTTAATGTTTGTCAAACATTTTATATAGCTTTTATATACCTTTACATATGTAATATTACTTTTACATGTGTTATAATTGCAATTCAGAATTCATTTGTCAGGATTTTAACACTTATTTAATTCAACAAACATTGGTTGGATGTTGTGCTTGTACATCCTCCAGCTTGTCACATCCTGTCTTGAGCCCGCCCCTTCCTCTTACAACTCCTCACTTGGCCGACACCCACACGTTTCATCTCAGTGTTCTCCATTTGTTCAGAGTTCAACTCTAGTGCAGTTCACGTTTTAGGAATACATGCCTAAAACCTGTTTATATTTGTGTACCCACACTCAGGACCTGGCCATGTCTTTATCATTCCCAACAATTCAACATAGCCAGTGTTTTCATGTTGTGATGAAGGCCTGCAGAATGATTCCTTCAAAAATGCGTGTGAGTGTATGTGTGTGTGTGTGTGTGTGTGTGTGTGTCCGTCCGTGCTGTCTGCACAGCTAGAGTGCTCTGTGGACAAAAGTGAGGTTTGGTTAGAGGTTTTTATTTGGAATGCCTACAAAACTATATACAGATAAGATAATTATGCTATGGCTGTACTAATTCCCAATAGTTGCCTATGATACTAGTGTAATACCCTTAGACTAATACAGAGTAACACCATCAATTTAGTCATCTATGTTGTTGTCCATATTTTATGGTTTAAAACACTGTCTGTATGTCTACATCCAAAATACATTTGTAAAAATGCAATTTCGCATATAAGGAAAAGAAGAGTGCTGAAAAAAATCAGTATAAGAACAATAAAAAACACACAAAACAAGCACAAATTCCAGCTTAATGACAATAATGTTGTCTAGATTGCTTTAGTACTAGATTGCTTTAGTAATAGATTGCATTAGTACATGTGGGAGTCCATTAATAAATATCAGAAATTAAGAGCTATTTTTGTCTTTAACATTTTAAGTGGCATGAAAATAAATGCACTTTTTATACACTAGTGGAAATATTTCTATAGAAAAACGGGATGGAATTTATATTTAGAAATTCCACTTTTCCTATACAAATGATTAGTAGTAGAATTATTTATTTATCTTATTCACTGTGGCATAAATTGTTTCAGGAAGGGTGTGAGGTCTTTCCAGTGTGTCTTCATTCTAGATGATCACAAGGGGACAGAATGAAAGAATAATTATAATTTAAAAAAAAATTCACAATTAGCAATGACAATTAGCAATTAGGAATGTTTTTTTTCCGCCAGAGCTTTCACAGTAATGAACTACCAACATTGACAATGACTATTATAAGGAAAATGGGAATAGAAGAACCCCATTTTTATTATGGAACTGTTTTGTGTGCAAAACGATTTATATTTGTGAAGTATTTTTAAAAATGTTAAATTTGCAGGTTTTCTCTGACAAACTGACACATTAAATGTTCTTTTTATGAACCAAGTGTTTGTTTCTTCTTAGCATTTCTAAAATTACACTGGTGTCACTGGTCCTTGTCACATTTAAGTTTGCTTGTGCTTTTATAATGATGTGGCGTATATGTGAAAAATATGAACTTAAGAAAAAAGTGAAATTCATAGCTGCTACACACACACTGAAACACACAGTAGAGTCAGATGAAGACTGAAATGGGTGGCTGTATTTGTATTTATTTGTTTATTCATTTATTTTGGAAAATTTTACTATTAGTTTTAGGGGTGCTGGGATTCAATTTATGGGTGCTTGAGCACCTCTAAAACCAGGCTAGATACACATATGGCTCTGGATAAATGGATAATAAAAAAAAAACCTTATGTAATTGCAGCAGATGTAAATAGCATTAATGTCACTGCTTGCAGTAGCATGTCTAATATGGATAGCTTTTAACCATTTTGCTAAGTTCTGTACTGATTCCAGAACACACACAAACTTAATATAATACTGATGTGCTCAACCTAAAGCACATCAGTATTATATATTTATACAGATTAGAAACACACAAATTCCATTTGATGTTCTTTTAGAATGTTCACATTTCAAAATTGTTACATTTATGATTAAATCCAGTTTGCAATACATCAACCAGATATTCTGTTTTCTGCAATTCTACAACTGCCAGTGTCAATAAAATCAAACAGCACATCAACCACATTTCAAGCTAATATCTACACTGAAATAACTTTATATGCTCTTATAGCTGTACCTGTAATATCTTTAGTTTCAAATAACTCTCATGTCTCAAGTAACTCAAGTAAATGACAACAGAAACATTCACAAAAGACTCTTAAATTCAAAAGCAACCTTTGTTTCTGTATCATTAAGCATGCATAACAAAGTCTTAAGGTACCTGGTGTGGTCCCATTAGATTCTTGATTTCCCAGTACAATAGCAGGTACTTCACGTCCATTCTGTACAAATGATATCGTGAAACTTTAATATACAACATATGCTGTGGTATTCATCTTCCATAAATCACTTAGCATTTCCACAAAAGAACGATATAAATAAAACTAGGAACAAAGAGTGGTATGTATGTATCTGGAGTTTTAATCATATATAATCATAAACATATTAATTACCACAACTTCAGCATAGACAGTGACTCCCTGTGGATTATCTATAGAAAATGAAAATGGAAAATATACAATTATCCATTCAAATGTGAAATCAGTTCCAGAAATACAAAACACAGAAAGACAAACCACAAGACTAAACCTGGTAACATATATGACAACAGCCCCATGGAGGGATGAGGAATCATCTCACCCTGCATATCACCTCTTCTGAGTCCTGCCCTCAGGCAGGAGACAGGGAACCATCAAGATCAGAGCTACCAGACAAAGGACTACTTGATAATACTTTGAATTGTGCTTGATTATCATCTGACAATATTGTTGCATTGACAATTGCACATCTGAATTTGTTTCAACCAATATTTGCAGTACATTCAAATTTTGTTATTTTTCCAGAATCCTTTTCACCATGTTACTGCTAGGAATTCTGCTTCTTACTATCATAAACACTACTTTACCATTAGAAATATCAAGATGATCAGGTTTGAGGACCACACCTGTTGATTTTGTCTTGCATTGCTTCCATAGGACCACAAGGATTATGAATATGACCACAGCTACAGCACCAACAATGCTACAGATGTTCCAAACACGTGTGGCTTGGCGTTCTTCTAATGGATCTGAAGAGCACAGGTAATGATCATGCAACATTTGTGGAGTAGCACAAGATGACAGATGGTAAATAATGTCACCTGTTTTAACAAATCATATTACTATGTGTATTAATTTTAAGACTGCAACATTTAATTGCATACCCACCATCAAATGAATGAAATTTATTCTTGTCACCTTCATGACTATTTAAATATACAACTAGAAAACAGTAAACATTGTCTGTAATATACAGTTAACATGAGGTTGTTGTGCAACAGTTGTGCTTCATCTGATTGGCTACAGCATCACAGACATCACACGGGCAGAGTAACGAAGGGACTGGGCAATTCATGATTTAAATTGAGTGACAATTTAAAACAGATACGTGTGTGTGTGTGTGTGTGTTTGCACCTTTGTGATGACAGAGTAGTTTAAGGTTGCTCATATTCATGACACTCATGTTCCAACTGGCTGGGTTACTAATGTTACAGATGATAGAGCTGCTGTCTCTGACAGACAGGAAAAGGGTGACGCCTCCAGTTGATGTCACTTCCTTCTCCTCACAGGTTTCATTATAACAGCTAGAATTCACTGAGAGGTCATGACCTCTACATGTAAGAGTTATATTACAGGGATCACTGCTTTGTTGGTCAGTAACAGCAGAAAGAACTGGAGTCTCTACTGGATCTGTGGATCACACACACACACACACACACACACACGTTTATACATCACTAGTCATGAAGTGTTCTCACTGTCTCACCACTAACACTCTGATGTACTGATTCACGTTTGGTCGTCTCTTTCTCATTATTTGTATTGTTGTTACTTGTCGTCTTCCTCCATGTACATCTCTAAAGTAGCACTGACCTTTGACCTAAAAAATACTACATTGTCAACAATCCATACAACTTTCATTATCAATTAAAATATCTGTGGCCTCTAAGTCCAAGTTGCTTTATCTTCATTCTGTGTTGGCAAGGCTTCTCCTGTATGCAGGACTTACTGTATGTTGATAAATAAAGAACAGAGAAAATATATAACAACATAACTGACAATAATAACATTGTTGAATCAGGAGACTCTGTCATGCTGTTAAACTTACCCCACACAGACAGCGTGTACTCAGCAACTGTCTTGTCTTTTTCACCAGATGCTCTTGCTGTGTACAGTCCACTGTCATTCTTCTGTAGGTTCATCAGTGTCAGACTGTGGGTTACACTATTGAACTCTACTCTTCCTTTAAAGGGGTGGTATGTGTTTAACTGTTTAGAGTTATTGTAATATTTTACTATTTTAAAGTCATTAAACATCCATGTGAAGTCCTCATAATTATATCCATGCTGCTGTACATCCAGTTGAATTGAACTGCCCACGGGCCTGAACACTTCACTGGACACTGTAAACAAATGACAAAGATAAACAGATTGGTTTATTTGAGGTGGAAATAAAACATATGACTTTTTGTGAATGAATTACAAATGTACACTATTAGTGGATCGAACTCCATAGTAGTTTGAGTGGATTATAAGATGCAAATCTGTCACACCACACTGAAACGTCAGAAAGCCTTTGTAAAACTGATGCTGTAGTTTAAAGTGAACTATCGGGAGTGGTGGTAAAGAACAATGTCTACATTACATCCAGAATAAACAGTAGAGAATACAGCTGCACCTTTATACAACACACAACATGCAGGTTACTAGATGCACATGTTATATGTGGAATTAATGAAAAGATCATAGATTCACACTCACTGTATTAATTCAAATATATATTTTTTTCAAATGAACAAAACTGAAACAAGACTAAAAGCAAAATGAATTACTGTTAATACAGTGAACTACTGTTATCTTGTAACTATAAGTAAAATAACAACATTCAAAAACACTCAATCATCTGCCATTCACATACATATTCACATTCACATACATATGCCATTCTTATGCATTCTCAGCACTAGACCTCCTCAGACAAATCTTAGCATAGACTACATACAGTAACATGATCAATCATTGTAACAGGCAAACTAAAGTTACACAAAATTAATTAAAAAAGTATAATCTGCTCAGAGGTCTCTAATTAGTCATGTCAGTACTGCATTATGTGAGCAAAACACAAAAGTGAAAAGTATGGTCACATGTATTGTCAGGATAAGCCATTGTTCTGAATATTATTGTCCTGAATTGTCCGAACTCTAACCCTATAGTCCCGAATCTCAAGATTTCAGTTCTATGTACAAACACCAAACCATTACTAGGTTCACTCTTCTCTGCTTTCTTTCCTGAATTCTGCTGTAGGAACCTGTAAACTTTAACCTCCGTATTATTCAGGCTGTAGACATTAAACCTGGGAAGAAGAATCAACAGTTGACACCAAGAACCAAAATTCATTTTATACTGATGGTCCTCATCTTCTATGTTAAATGTTCTGCATCCTCCAAACAAATTATGTTAAAACACCTTTCATGTGTAATGAAGATTCACCAAACATGTGACACTTTATGATGACGGCTGTACTGATTGTTATATTGTTTATTGACAGGTTCTATTTTGGCAGCCCTTATAGTTTGCTTTGTATATAAAGAGGCAGGTTTGTATATAATTCCACTGACTTATATAATATTATAATTTATTCATATTATAATAAATACTCCCTCCCTCTCTCTCTGTCACCCTCCTATTGCCACTCCCTCACCAGCTGTGACTCGTGTGCAGTTCACCTTCTTCACCACAGGTTCTCACCTCCAGTGCTGAACATTGCTCATGAGAAGTTAGAGTATGGAGGAAGGGTGTCACTATTAAAAGTTTGGACTGTAGAGTGCTATTAGCATCTTTTTGTTTATTACTCTTCTGTAATTGCTATTAACGTGTGTTTGTGCTATTTATCGTTGCTATTGGACATTAAAGAGTTTACTTTGCCATTAACCTCGCCTGCTCCCTTAATCCCTCTGTCACAGTGCTCTAATCTGAACTATTTAAAAAAATATATAGATCTCACATTTACTACATTTATATTTGATTACTAGCCCAGGGGTTCTTAACCTTTTTGACCTCGGGACCCAATTGTTGAACATAAAGTGGCACAAGTCCCAGTCAGATATTACCAATATACGGATCAAAATGATAATTATTCTAAATGTTGGTTTAGTTTGTATTGTATTTGCATTATAACTAAATTAAATTACACTTAAAGTTTAAAAGTAAAACTCCTGTCAAATAATCACATGATTATGACAAACATTTTTTTATATTGTAACCTGCCCATAACAATTATTTGAATAAATACAACAGTCAGTCAACAGACCACTCAGGCTTATCAACACAAAAATTGCTTGTTTAAAACATAATAACAAAAACAGACAATTCAATAAATAAAATTGTGGTAATGAAATAAATAAATTCAAAATGTACAATATTAATGTTTTAAATTAAATAAACTACAAATATTTTTGATGGGTTTTTTGACGGGTTGTCTTCATTTTTGCCTTCCACTTTTCGTTTAAAATAGGTTTCCATTCTCGGTTGGTAACAAAGGTTCATCTTCTATGTATTAAAAACGTTGTTAAAACACCTGAGTGACGCACTACTCCTAGTGGTGAGAAAGTGTATTGCACCTCATTCAAAATCAATGCGGTCCCACAGCCCTCTGCGACCCAAAGATCAAAACTGTTGTTCTTTTCGCGGCCCACAATTAAGAATCTCTGTACTGGCCCAATACACAAAACATTAGAAAAAAGGAATAGCAAATTGAAAGAGCAGTTTCCATGGTGTGTATATATGATATACCAATACCAATACACCAATTTTCTAAAACAGTAGTAGTAGAAGTGTTTTCATTTCATTTCATTTCGGGTAGCAAAGATGAACAAAATGTTATATAATCATTACTAAATGTTCTGTCATGGGAACAGGCCTCAACATTCATTATAACATTGAAATGAAATGAAATATATATAAAGTGACAGAAAAATTGAGAGTTTAGAGAACTCTGTTACCTTCAGCTGAGCCTAAAACAGAGAGAACGAAGATCCATTGCTGCAACATGTTTGTGTTGACATAGACCCAGCACATTCCGTCTAACTGATACTGATACTGTCCAGGGATGCGTTTCCCGATAACGAACGATATTAGAGATTTATGAACAACTTTAAAGAGCGCCGATTTTAGTAGTGTTTCCCACTACTTTCAGCTCAATCCAAAATGCTGTAGCCTACTTAAGCAGTACGCTCTAGATTTGAATGCAGGACGTGTGTTCTTTCACTAGGCGACTGGGCAGTTTGCATAAAACCTCAGACATACAGTGTTGCCAACTCGTCAGTAATGAAAGTAGATGTTGGCTGACCTAAAAGTCACTAGAAGTCGTAAAAAGACGTCATCGCATTGCATAATCCATGTTTTTTAAGCTGTAAAGGAACAACGCTGTGGGAGAGAACTAAGTGAGTAAAAACACTCTAAATGTGTTAGAACTACAAATGAACTTCTGTTGCCTTTGAAATAGGCAGTCACTTCTGAAAATAACTTCATGACTTTACTGCCTTGTATAAATAATTTTTACGTAAATTACATAAATCAGTTTTTCCCGTGTTGCTAAATGTTAGCATAAGAGTATCAGTTAGCAGGAACTGATATTCTTCGTTCAACCCTCAAAAAGAATTCGACCTACAAATCACTTCTAAACCAAATAAAGTTTGTCAAGTCTTTAAATCACACAAAGCAGATGTCTAAAGTTGACGCAAGTCTTTCAGATATCATCACCATCATAGCTTTTATTCTTATTTTGTGGTTGTACAGAGTGTCCAGGAGTTCTTAAAAAGAATTAAAGGTTGATAAATCAATTTTGTAAAAATTGAGGCCCTTAAAAATATTAGAAAGTATTACAAAGTATCATTAATGGCCATTTATACATAAACGTCACATCAGCACCCTCACAGCATTACTGAGGCTATGTATACCGATCTAGCGGTGGAGAAGAGCACATGTTAACCTCAGCCTCTCTCACACCAACGATCTCCCCTCCTCTCTTAAAAGAGGTGTCGCCCAATACATTGTTCTTATAGGCACAACATGCCTGTGTCTGTTACAAAGACATAAAGATAAACTCAAGAGTTTATGCAAACTGAAGAATCATTAGAATGCAAACCAAACGCATTGAGGCATATATCATGAGTTCTCACACCTTTTGAGTGCGTGCTCGGGTACCAGCCCCCACTGTACCTGTGGAACCCCCACTGTACCCGTGGAACCCCCACTGTACCCGTGGAACTCCCACTATACCCGTGGAACTCCCACTGTACCCGTGGAACCCTCCCGCGTCAGAGCAGCTGGCTGTCAAAGCCTGGTGTCGGAAGAGAAAGTGCATCTGGGAGGAGACTCATCAACACCTTCGAACTGTTATGCGGAAAATCAAAAGGAAGGCGAGGGGTGAGACACCGGACTATCACCCAGGTGACGAACTCTGGGTCGGCACGAGAGATGGCTGGGCAAACTGGACGCCAGGGATGCCGGTCCTTTCACCATCATCAGATGTATTAACCCAGTTACGTACAGGATCGGCATACTGGGGAGCAGCCATGCACCGTCGGCCTTCCATGTCCCTGCACTCGAGCCGGTGTGCAGGGCCCGCTTTATGAGGAGGCAGGAGGACCCCCACCTCCTATCATGCTGGAAGACGGACCTGCGTATGTGGTCCGAGCTCTGCTGGAAAAACCGTACAATACCTGGTTGACTGGGAGGACTATGGCCCCAAGGAACAGAGCTGAATCTCGGCCTCCCAAATGGACCCCACGCTAATCACCTCCTTCAACATTTGCTTTCCTCCCTTAAATACTCACAGGTCCCGCTGTTCAGTGCTGTGTATTCACAGTACTGAACCCTGTTCCCAGACAGCAATGGATTCAAGACATCATTATATCATCATGGTACATGGTGTAATTCCTTTTTTTAATTGAGACAACATCAAATACATAAAAAAAAGTATGCATATTCATATCATTAGGGAATGTGCATACATTTAGATGTGCAAAAGCTGACATTTCCTCTTTCATTTTTATGATAAAAGTTTGTCAGACATTTAGAAATTTAGAATTTGGACATAATTAGCTTTTATATACCTTTAGATATTTATATAACATAACGTTTTTATTTGTTATGATTGTGATTCAGAATTAATTTGCCAGGATTTTAACACTTATTTGTGTCACGGTACGGCGGCCCCCTACTGGTCGCCCCCGTCTACAGCAGCAGCTTGTCATGTGGGTGTGGCGTTGTGTTTGTCCCTCAGGTGGGCGGAGCCCGCGATCCGTCTCACCTGAGGGTCGTTTGTTCGTCTATATGTGTCTTGTCTTTGTACCAGTTGACTGCTGGTTATTATATCCTTAATTCGAATCAGTTCACGGGTTTTGGTTTGCGCACTTTACATATTAAACCATCCTATTTCCCTGAGACTTGGCGTGATCGCTTCCATTTATTTTCGCTCACCCTGCCCGTCACAGAATAACCAGCCACCTTCGGAAGCCGCCAGTCTCCTTTGCTTTCTCCTTCGTTCGTGGTCATGTCTCGTGGTAAGTGTTTGTCTGCGTGGTGTTTTGTTTGTTGTTGAAGAGCCCCGCCGTGCTGAAACGTTGTGTGTGTGTGCAGCACGGTGGTGACCAGGGCAGTCGACCCCGGTCGGGCTCTTCGTGTTGTGTAGTCACATGTGTGTGCATGTGTGTGTGTGTGAGTGAACGGATGTATGGAACGTTGTGCGTCGCTCGCTGGTGTTAATTGTTGAATGTGTTGTGTGTGACGCTGTCGCCGCTCGTCACGGTCGCCTCGCTCCCCCGTGTGTCTAGTGTTTTATGTGGGGAGCGACTGCGAACTTGAGCGGCGCGTCACCACTGTTTGTGTAGAGCGCGCATGTGAGTCCTGTCCGTTTGCCGTTTTGCACCGTGCTTTTGTCTAGTCTTTGTGTGTTTTGTCCTAGCGTGCTTGTGAACTGTTGTGTGTAATTCCACACATGCTCCTCCCCCTTGAGTGTGTGTGTGGGGGTGGACCAGTGATGGTCCCGTGCCACGGGGAGTGGCACGGAGGGCGTCGCTCCTAAGGGAGGCCCTGACCAGGAACGTGGGGGGTTCTCCTGAGCAGGTGGAACTCCCCTGCTAAGACGGAGACCCCTCCCCCATTGTAAGGGGGATCAGGGCAGTGCGCGTCTGTGTTTTGTGTTGGTGTGTGTGGGTGTGTGTGTGCTTTTTGTGTTTTATGTGCAGGTGCTTCTCCCTGGTGGTGGATCGTGGCAGTCCTGGACCTTGTGGGGGTCTCCAGCTGGCAGGAGCCCCCTTATGTTGTGGGGTGACCGGAGCCCGGTCGGAAAGAGCCCCTCCCTAGAGGGCTGGGGCCCCCGGATGTTTGGGGACGATAGGGCTCTGGTCCGAAGAGCTCCTGCTGAAGATGGATATCCTCCCTCCTGCTCGGGGTGACCAGGAGGCCCTTGGGGGCTGTTCCCAAGCCCGCGATAAGGGCGCTCTGGGCCTCGGTCTCTGGCGCTCCTGGGTTTGGTGGAGGAGTCCACCTCGTAAAGTCTGGCCCCGGCTGGGGCTGACTCCCCAGGAGGCTGGGGTGGCCCCTAGCAGAAGGCAGGGGCCAGCTCCGGGAGGAGGTAGGTCCAGGAGGTGACTTAGCCACCACGCCCCAGGGAGGTAACCTGCACACATACACCCCGGACGGACACGGAGCCGTGGCCCGCCGTCCTCGCACCTGTGGGGCTATGCGGCTTAAGGCCGGTTAGGGCGTGAGGGCCCTGTGACCGACCGGGGCGTGGTTTTGTCTTGTTGACGGCCCAGTCGGTCCAGGGTCCCACCCAGGTAGGTGAGCTAACCTGTGTTTGTTTTGTGTTTCAGCTCCGGGACTACAGGGGGTGTGTCCCTTGTCCCTGCCTGCCTGCCCCTTTGTTTTGTGTGCTGCTGCTGTAGGCCGCACAGCCGGTGGAGGGGAGTGCGGCTTGGAGGGGGGATCTGTCACGGTACGGCGGCCCCCTACTGGTCGCCCCCGTCTACAGCAGCAGCTTGTCATGTGGGTGTGGCGTTGTGTTCGTCCCTCAGGTGGGCGGAGCCCGCGATCCGTCTCACCTGAGGGTCGTTTGTTCGTCTAGATATGTCTTGTCTTTGTACCAGTTGACTGCTGGTTATTATATCCTTAATTCGGATCAGTTCACGGGTTTTGGTTTGCGCACTTTACATATTAAACCATCCTATTTCCCTGAGACTTGGCGTGATCGCTTCCATTTATTTTCGCTCACCCTGCCCGTCACAATTTGATTCAATTAAAGCTGTGGTTGGACGCTATGCTTGTACATCTTCCAGTGTGTCACATCCTGTCTTGAGCCCGCCCCTTCCTCTCACAACTCTGCTCTTGGCCGACACCCACAAGTTTCGTGTCACTGTTCTCATTTGTTCAGAGTTAAACTCTAGTGCAGTTGATGTTATCCCATGTGTGGATCATACTTTGACGTTTCCCATTGAATTGCTCATACATCCCACCCCTGCACACAACACTGTAGACTCTTAGAAGCAGTTAGGAGCATCAGATGCAAAGTGCTGTTTAATGAATGCATGCATAAAATCCTATTTAATATCTATTTACCCACACTCAGGTCCTGGCCATGTCTTTATTATTCCCAACATTTCAACATAGCCAGTGTGTGTCCAATGTTTTCATTTTGTGATGAAGGCCTGCAGAATGATTCCTACAAAAATGCCTGTGTGTGTGTGTGTGTGTGTGTGTGTGTGTGTGTGCTGTCTGCACAGCTAGAGTGCTTTGTGGACAAAGTTGAGTTTTGGAAACAGGTTTTTATTTGCAATGCCTACAAAAGTGCCACAATCCTTGATTATCCTTATCCTATATACAGATAAGAACAATACACCATGGCTATATTAATACCCAATAGTTTCATATAATACTAGTATAATACCCTTAGACCAGTAAAGAGTAACACCATCAATTTAGTAGTCTATGTTATTCATATTTTATGGTTTAAAACACTGTCATATGTCAACATCCAAAAATACATTGGGGGAAAAACAGCAGTAATAAATAATACAAAAATAAAATGATATCCTATTTCACATATTTGAGAAAGAAGAACACTGAAAATAACTGAATAAGATTAAAAATAAAAAACTGTCCTACAAAAGTAGAAAGTTAGCTAAGTTAGCTGTATACAAATGGCAGCTGAATGACTTGATAAATACAATAAAACCAATTTATGTTGCAAAGACTGAGAGGAAAACTTTGATTATAACAATATAACAAAGTGTTTAGCAAACCTTAATTTAGTAAACAATTTCAACAAACAAGTTTTTAAATCTGTAAAGTCTATGACATCATGTAAATGTAACGTAAATGTATCATATTCATCAATTTAGATTTCCACCCCAATTGAAAATTGTCCTCCGCATTTACCCATCTGTGCAGTTAGGACACACACACACACACTAGTGATTACTAGGGGGCTGTGGATCACACGTGCCCAGAGCGGTGGGCAGCCCTAGCCCGGCACCCGGGGAACAGTTGGGGTTAGGTGCCTTGCTCAAGGGCACCTCAGTCATGGCCTGTCTGGGAATCGAACCCACGACCCTCGGGTCACAAGACCAGTTCCCTACCACTAGACCATGACTTTTTATCAACTAAATGAAAAGTCTACACAATATAACCAAGTGAATTAAAAGAGAGACATGTAACATGTATGTATGTTAATTATATCCATATACACTTGGTTATATGCCTCTCTTGATTTTTATGCATTTTCTATTCATTTCTATACATCCATTTATTGCATTTCAAGTATAAATTAATTTTTATACACCAATTGGAAATGCTTGTATAGAAGAATGGGGATGAAATTTACGTTTAGAAATTCTTCCACTATTCCTGTGCAAATGATGAGTAGAATTATTTATTTATCTTATTCACTGTGGCATAAATTGTTTCAGGAAGGGTGTGAGGTCTTTCCAGCATTTCTTCATTCTAGATGATCACAAGGGGACAGAATGAACGAATAATTATCATTTTAAAATGTTTAATGTTTCTTAGCAAACATTTTTCACCACAGCTTTCACAGTAATGAATTAACAACACTGACAATGAGTTACTGTAAGGAAAATGGGAATAGAAGAAACATATTTTTATCGTAGAACAGTTTTGTCTGCAAAATAGATTTCTATTTGTATTTTTTAGATTTTACTTCCTAAATATTTTAAAATGTTTGCAATTTGAAGGTTTTCTCAGGCAAACTGAAGCATCCCGGTACATTAAAGGTTCTTCTCATGAACCATCTAAAACTACATTGGTGTCACTGGTACTGGTCACATTTAAGTTTGGGTGGAGACATTAAAAGGAAAACAAAATCAAATGGTGATTAGTGCAATGGGGTCTATGACACCAAAAATTGTGAGGAGATAGATATTAGTGTGTTTAAAAGCACGAAACTAATAAAAATGGCAAAGTTGTTCTGTTTGGGAAAACCAATACACTTTAATACAAATGTTACATTAATGTCTTTCAGAAATGTTTCATGCCTGTCACACTACAGACTTCCCCTCCCCCAACAGTACCTAAAGAAGCAACAGTTAATTTAAATGGCTCCAGACAGGGGCGATTCAGAGCTATAGGGGTGCTCAGAGCATTTTTTGGAGGGGGGCGGGGGTTTAGCTTGCTAGATAATAATGTCAGATAGCCACACCTACCAATAGCAAAGTACAAGAGTGATCAGTGATTCAGTGAAACTGAGGACTGCTATTAAGGTTCATAATGTGTGTAATGTGTGGTAATGTGTGTAACATGCGTAACGTGTATAACGTGTGTAACGTGTTGGTGCTGAGCGATAAAGATATCGCGTTACTTACTGGATCCACCACATCACAGTCAAACTAGCGTGTGAGTGCGTGCAGCTTGGGGGGAAGGGTAGGAGAGGGCAGGGTTAGGAGAGAGAGAGTGGATCATACCATTTGTGAGGCAAGGGGATGGCTGTATTTGTATTTATTTGTTTATTCATTTTCTTTATTTATTATTCATAATTTTTCTCTTACTTTAAGGTGCTGGGATTAAATTAATGGGTGCTTGAGCACCCCTAAAAAGGGGCAAGACACGCCTCTGGCTCTGGATAAATGGATAATAATGAAAAAATAGCTGTACGTATTTGCAGCAGATGTAAATACCATTAATGTCACAGCTTGGATACTTGCAGTAGCATTTATAAAATGGCTAGCTTTTAACCACAACACACACAAACCAAAATAAAGCACATCAGTATTATATATTTATACAGATTAGAAACATACAAATTCCACATTTCAAGCTAACACCTGAAATGAGTTCATAAGCTGTTATAGCTATTACTGTTTTTCTTTAGTCTCAAATAACTCTCAAATCTCAAGTAACTCAAACAGCAACAGAAATATTCACAAAGCAAAAACAAAACTCTTGTATTCAAAATCAACCTTTGTGTCTGTATCATTCAGCATGCATAACAAATCACATCCCTGTGATATTCACCTGTCTTAAGGTACCTGGTGTGGTCCCATTAGATTCTTGATTTTCTGAAGACAGTGCTGGACACCCTACTGTACTGTACACAGTAGAAGGTGATTCCAGCTCTCCCAGTGCCACAGCAGGTACTTCACGTCCATTCTGTACAAATGATATAGTGAAAATTTCATATACAACATATGCTGTAGGTTTCATCTTCCATACATCACTTAGCATCTCCACAAAGGACCAAAGAGTGGTATGTCTGTGTCTGGAGTTTTAATCATATATATGAGTTTTATTATTCATTACCTCAACTTCAGCATAGACAGTGTCTCCCTCTGGTTTACCTGTAGAAGATGGAAAGGGAAAAGATATCATTATCCCTTCAAATGTCAAATCAGTTACAGAAATGAAACAAGACAAAACACAAAACTAAACCTGAAGACATACATGATAACAGCCATGTGGTGGGATGATAAATCATCTCACCCTGTACATCACCTCTTCTGAGTCTTACCCTCACACAGAAGAATCAGAGCCAACTAGACTAGTGCTACCAGACACATGACTACTTCCAAATAGACACAAGACTACTTGCTAATACTAAAATTACTTTTTATCATCAGGCAGTATGTTGCATTGATTATCTCACATATATAGTTATTTTATATAGTTATATAGTTATTTATAGTTTATAGTTATTGTATCATAATCATTTGCACTATTATCTAGCTTGGAATTCTGCTTCTCATAATCATGCAATCAACTTTATCATTAAAAGATCAGGTTTCAAGACTGAACATTCATACATTTGAAGTAAAAGACCACACCTGTTGATTTTGTCTTGCTTTTCATCATAATGGGCCGGACCACAACAACACCAACAACAGTAATGGCCACTGCAGATATGACAGCAGGTATGAGCCATGTTTGCCAATTTTTTGAATCAGATTGCATGTGATCTAATGGAGATACAAATCATTGGTTATGATCTTGCAACATTTGTGAAGCAGTATAACAGGATGAAAGATAGAAAAGATGTTATCTGGTTTAAACAATGTAGTATTATTGATAAATGTTAAGACCCACCATTCAATGATTCAATGACTATTGTACACCACATTTATGAGTATTTATTTATATACAAACACTGACGACACTGTACATTGTCTGTAATTTACCATTAACATTTTTAACAACAGTGTGGATCAGTGTTTGTTTCAAACAGAGTCAGTGAGTCATCTAGTGAGCAATTAAGCAGAGACACTATGGAATAGTGCATTTCTAATTGTCTAATGTCTGTATGATATGTAATATATTGGTTTTATTTGTCTGGATAGAGAAATGGCAGCCACTCAAACACAGATGAATTCACTGACCAGACCCATCTGAAAACTGTACAGGTATGGTCCTAAAATTCCAATGAATGCACACAGCTGATGTGTGTATCCAAAACTCCCAGCATGCAATGCTACTCAATCAGAAGTGCAAACAGTGGAGCAAGTGAGGAGAATCACAACAGTTAAACTCCACATGTACGAACCTAAAATGATGGTGGAGGAAGATTAACTTTCTCTCTTCAATATGCCTTTGCTTGTTAGGTTGGGAGTGACTAGTAACATGAACCTTGTAGTTCTAAAGTGTTCTATCCAATAATCATTAGGATTAGAAGGATCATTTATTTCCAGATGAAATAAGAGCTTGTCTATCTGAGCACTCACGTCTGTTGTGTTTACACAATCTTATCTACCATGAACGTTCATCACATTTTGTAGAGGAAGAAGTTTATTAAAAGTTCATGCTTACATAATGCATGTTAAGAGTTATAATAAAACATTTCAAAATGCATGTGTAACTCAGTTAAATAAAAGTCTGTTGTCCAGTCATATAATTTGAAATTTTAGTGTTCTTAAAATCTCGTCTCGTCTCGATCTCGTGAACCCAATATCGTGTCTCGTCTCGTGAGCTGAGTGTCTCGTCACACCCCTAGTGACAGTGGACCATTAGGAGGCGCTGTGCTTCACTGACTGGCTACAGCAACACAGGCAGCACACAGACAGGGTAATGAAGGGACTGGGCAATTGATGATTATCCTAAAAGGATATTTGTGTGTGTGTGTGTGTGTGTGTGTGTGTGTGTGTGTGTGTGTGTGTGTGTTTGCACCTTTGCGATGACAGAGTTGTTTAAGGTTGCTCATATTCATGGCACGTGTTTTCCAACTGACTGGGTTACTAATGTTACAGATGATAGAGCTGCTGTCTCTGACAGACAGGAAAAGGGTGATGTTTCCAGGTGGTGTCATTTTCTTCTCCTCACAGGTTTCATTATAACAGCTAGAATTGATTGAGAGGTTATGACCTCTACATGTAAGAGTTATGTTACAGGGATCACTATCAGTGCTTAGATGGTCAGGAACAGCAGTGAGGTCTAGAGTCTCTACTGGACCTGTGGTAGAAATACACATACACACACACACACACACACACACAAAATGTGGTCTCTAAATTGCTTTAGTTGCTTTTCTTCATTCTGTGCTGGCAAGGCGTTTCCCGTGTGCAAAATCTACTGTATGTTGATCGTTAAATAAAGAACAGAGAAAATATAACATCATAACTGACAATAATACACTTGTTAAATAAGGAGACTCTGTTAAACTTACCCAACACAGACAGCGTGTACTCAGCAACTGTCTTGTCCTTTTGACCAGATGCTATTGCTCTGTACAGTCCACTGTCACTCTCCTGTAGGTTCATCAGTGTCAGACTGTGGGTTGTCTTATTGAACTCTACTCTTCCTTTAAAGGGGTCGTATGTTACCTCTTTAGAGTTAATGTAATATTTTACTATTTTAACGTCATTAAACATCCATATGAATTCTTCATATTTATATTCATGCTGCTGTACATCCAGTTGAACTGAACTGCCCACGGGCTTGAACACTTCACTGGACACTAAACAAATGACAAAGATAAACAGACTGGTTTATTTGAGGTGGGAAAAAACATACAATTTTTGTTAGAATTAGAACTGTACACTTTGAGTGAGCTGAACTCCCTGGTAGTTATAATATGTAATATAAGATGCAAAGTCACACTGTAAACAACACTGTAAAACATCAGAGTGACTGTGTAAAACTGGATTAGTTTGCTTGTGACAATAAGTTAGATAATTACATAAAACAACTCATTCACCTGCCAGCAGTTGACACCATGAACCAAAATGCATTATATAGCATACTGATGGTCCTCATCGTCTACCTTTAATTTCTGCATCCTCCACACAAAATGTTTTTAACATTTAATTTGCAATGTAGATTCATGTCTGCACCACACGTGATGACAACAATACTGACTGTAATAATGTTTTAGTGACAGTTTTCTGTTTCTGCTTTCTTTTGACAGACTATCTTGACAGTCCTTATAGTTTGTTTTATATATAAAGAGACAGGTTGGTATATAATTTTACGGGTTTTATATATTGATTGTCATGGTCCCTGAGGAAATGCCTCTTGTTTTGATTTTATTTTCTGGTTTCCTTTATTGTGTGTCTGTAACGTTCTGCATAGCGCAGAACAGGGAGGCGGACACAAACGCTGAGGAGAGCGAGATTTATTCAAGGAAATTCCAAAACCAGTGTTAAACGGACAGGCATGGGTCAAACCGGGAGGGCAGCCAGAACAAGAAAGGACAACGGGCATATTCAGACAAGAAACTAACGACGAGGGGGAAAACACGGAACAGGCAGATGTAGACGGATAACAAAACGCAAAGCTCAAACTTACGAACAGCAGGTGACGGGTTTAAACAAAAAGACCGATACGGACATGGGAGACACAGGGACTTTTATACACAGAACTAAACTAGGGACAGGTGATGACAATGACACAGGGGCGTGGTAACAAACGAGGAATCCATCAAAACCAACGAGCAGGGCGGGACAAACGGGCAAGAACACAGACACGAGGGAACCCAGAGTGACAGCTACGATAGGGGGCGTAGCCCTACGTGACAGTGCCTTTTATTTTGAATTTTCTGGTTGTGTAACTTTACGCCCCAACTTTGTAACTCCGCACCCCTTGTCATTTTTTCAAGTGTGTCTTGTTTGGTTCTTTGTTTATACTGTGTATTTAAGTCTTGTGTTTTATCATTTGATTTATCAGTCATTGTGTATGTTTGTAAGCACCTTGTTGATCATCTTTAACTGCAATGGTTCCCCAGTTCTATGTATTAGTGTTTTCGGACAGTGTTAGTTGGTGTTAGTGTTAGATTCATCTCTGTTCGATGTCTGTGTGCTTTGTGTAGTATTGTTAGTCTTGTTAATAACCCTCTTCATATTCTGCACTTGCGTCCAGCCTCCTACAGCCCAACGTTATATTGAAATTATAATAAAATATTATTTTATAATAAAGAATATTGACAATATAATAATAAACAAGCAAAGGTGCTTTAATTTTTTTCCAATTTAGATCTATCACATTTACCTGCTTACTAGCCCAATACATAAAACATTAGAAATACACTACTCACAAAAAGTTTGGTTTTCAGGTAAAATTTCAGGATGAACCTAAAGTGCTCTAATCTTTATAGATGGATTTAATGTAAAGGTCATGGTAGGCTGGGTCCCAGGCTCAGGGGAGACGCCCACTTTCTGACACACCCCCGCTACACCACTCCCTCAGTCTCAATCACCCGAGTATTGATGCAGCGCACCTGATTCACATTCCTCACATTCCTTTGCTGCATATTCATCAAGCATGACCCACGAGTGCTGACCGTGAGACTGTCCCCTTGAGTATTCCAGTGTTAATCCTTATTTAGTTGTACTACATTTACTACTTTGAGAAGAACCATAGTATATATACTATTTTGCTGGGCGTTTACTACTTTGATTGCTATGGACAATAAAACTCTACAAACGCCTTTAACGTCTCCTGCTGTTTCTGCCCCGTCACAGTATTTTTGCTGGGTATATTTTCTTTAACAAGAAACTTAACCGCAAAATGCAGAAAAACAGGTGTTTGATCCATGAATTGACCAACACATTTCCTGGTTCAATTAGAACAGTCCATCATGCTGTTCACATTTTGACATGTTGAGACAACAATGACACCTAACTATTGATCTACAGCCATTGCGAGACTTCAAACAGGATGTTCTCAGACGGAAGTGGCCACTGAGCTTAAAGTATCACAGAGTGTCATAACAGGTTGCAACAGAGATTCAGAGAGACAGGAAGAGTCACAAAAAGACAAAAAATTGGTGAATGCCACACAACTCCAGACACATTTAAAGGAGGTGAGAGGCACCCAAGTGTCTTGTCAGACCATTTGAAACTCTTTAGATCATAGTGGTCTGTGTGCTAGATGACCTGCAAGGGTACCTGACCACACCTGCAGACACAGGCATCATTGTTTTGTAAGGCAAGCCCATACTACTTGAATAACACCATTAATCCAGTCATTGTGCCCTTGATGAAGAGCACAGACCTAATTTCATCTTCATGGATCATCATTACGCAATGGATGCTGGAGATATAGTGACCTGCACTTTCTCCAGACCTGAACATTTGGGGCAGTCATGGCCTGGCGTTTAGGGAACTGGTCTTGTGACCGGAGGGTCGTGGGTTCGATTCCCAGACAGGCCATGACTGAGGTGCCCTTGAGCAAGGCACCTAACCCCAACTGCTCCCCGGACGCCGGGCTAGGGCTGCCCACCGCTCTGGGCACGTGTGATCCACAGCCCCCTAGTAATCACTAGTGTGTGTGTGTGTTCTGACTGCACAGATGGGTTAAAAGCGGAGGTCAAATTTCAATTGGGGTGTAAAAATCACAATTGACAAAATATGGCACATTTCATTTCACATTTCAACATCATAGAAAACCTGTGGGATCAGCTGAGTCGCCGTGTAGAGGCTCGTAAATCTCTACCCCAGAATGACTCTACCCCACCTCAATGAGCTGAGGGCCCTTCAAGAAGAGTGGGGTGCCATGCCTCAGCAGACAATAAGCCGACTTACGAACCGCACAAGATGTTGTTGTCAAGCTGTAATTTATGCTTAAGGCCACAAGATACTGAGACATTTTTGTTGGGGTATACACACCACTGTTTTTGGCTTTGGTTTCTATAAATTTGAGATGAGAAAATTACCATTGCATGTTTATAATTTAATGCCTTATTATCATGCTATAATATCACTGTAGCATGAACATCTTACATTCTCCATAAATTTCACTTGAAATCCGAATATCTTTAACCACAGGAAATACTGTACAACACAATAGATCATGCTGTTCAAGCTTCATAACTACCAACCTTGGTGAGACAGACCAATTTAAAATTGTAGAATGTCACAGACCCTCGGAGGTCTAGGGGCCTTTTTTCTGTTTAAGCATGTTTGTTTTCATAAATTTGTCTCTAAACATACTTATTCATAACATTACACCCATATATTTCATATCAGAATGCTTCAATAATGTGACACTTTAAAGAAGACTTTAAAGAACTTATTACCAAATTACGTTCACTACCATCATCGCCATACTGAGTAATGTACTTCCCTTATACAACAAAGACTATACTAGACTAAAAACTAGAGTAAAACAATCAACTTTATATACAATTTAAAATTATTTAAACATTGAAATGAAAAGTTTAGAAGAATCTTTACCTTCAGCTGAGAATAAAACACTAAAAAGAGAGAATAAAAATAGAGCGAAAATCCGTTGCAGTAACATCGCTGGAAAACTGAACTGAAAATTAAATGTTTCCGGTTTTTCTGAAGCAGCAGACCACATGTGACAGGCCTTCCTGTTTTGTGCTACTGCTCTAACACATTTTCTATGTAGTCATATTGCAAGTACATATGAGACACAGTACTTGCAGGAGAAATACATGTTCATATAAGTGTGTAGTGTGTGTTTTTGTGCCTAATTCAGATCCAGTGCCAGATTTCCCCTCCACCCCTATGATCCTGCTCTATTCCACTCCACCCCTATGATCCTGCTCTGTTCCACTCCACCCCTATGATTCTGCTCTGTTCCCCTCCACCTCTATGATCCTGCTCTGTTCCCCTCCTCCACTTTGATCCTGCTCTGTTCCACTCCACCCCTATGATTCTGCTCTGTTCCCCTCCACCCCTATGATTCTGCTCTGTTCCCCTCCACCCCTATGATTCTGCTCTGTTCCCCTCCACCCCTATGATCCTGCTCTGTTCCCCTCCACCCCTATGATCCTGCTCTGTTCTCCTCCACCCCTATGAACCTGCTCTGTTCCCCTCCACCACTATGATCCTGCTCTGTTCTCCTCCACCACTATGATCCTGCTCTGTTCTCCTCCACCCCTATGATCCTGCTCTGTCCCCTCCACCCCTATAATCCTGCTCTGTTCTCCTCCACCCCTATGATCCTGCTCTGTTCTGTCTCTCCAGGCCAGCCGAGCTGCCCTTAAACAACTCCTACACAGAAGTAGAGTGAGTTAGAGCGTGCTGGAGATGTTTGTGGGTGTTTGTGGCTTCCTGTGACAGTTATTTTTATTTGTTTTATGTGTGACTTTGTTTCCTGTCTTCATACTGAGCTTGTTTGTCCCCGAAGCGCCTTCATAGATTTGCATATATTTTTGGATTTTGTTTCTTGAAACAAAACCTGCACCAGGTTGTCATGCATCCATGCTCTGAGAATTCAATTACCCAGGATTCCACAACCTGGCTTAACATATCCTCCTCCCCTCATTACTAAACTCACACCTATTCTCCATTTCACACACGCACACACATACCTAGACTCTGAACCTTGCAAAGTATTGCAGAACTATAGTACTCATACAGCATTTTTTTGGATACTTGTACGTGTATTCTGTGGTGCTTTTGACATGGTCTGTTTTCTACCTCTCTTGTGAGTTTGCACTTTTGTGTTGGTTGCCTTGGCTGTGTGTTTTGACGATCTCAAGATCACGTTTTGCTGGCTTGCCTGTTCTCTGGTTTTGACCATACCATAATCTTCATTTATCTGCACACGTCAGCTCATACTAAGATGTCCCAATCATCACACAGGTACCAGTGGTGTATATATTGTGTAGCTTTTTTTCTAAAATATATCAAATGTAGTGTCCAATCTGACAGTGCACACAATATCACAATGACTCCCATGGTCTTTCCCTGGGTTTTTACATCATGATCGCATCAAACATTTCTTAACCATATTATCTCACTACTCCTATCATGGCCTTACTGTGTATACAAGGTCAAAGCAGTTCCTCTTTCTCTGTTTCTGTGTATTCTCTGTCAGTGGAAAATTACCAGAGGTTATTAGTCAGAAAGCACAAACAAACCCTCCAGGATTTTGCTGACAAAATCGGGCACATTCAGTTTAGGCTACGCTAACAGTTAGCATCCCGTAGGTCTTGCCACTGCCTCGGTGTAACGGCGGTTACTTTGAAAGTCTTTATTCTCCATCAAGTCCAAACAAATAATGATGGCTAGGCAATTGTATTCTGTCCAGTTAAACATACTGAGTTTGTTAAGGAAGGTGGAGGTCCTTGGGAGCTTAGGTGTAGCATTCTAACCACACCCAGTCTCTTCAGGGTGGATTTGTTTTTTTCAATCTAGTAATTACAAAACAGTAGTAGGCAGGAATGAGTGAACTTTTCAACTTTTTTTGCATCCTGTACAAAATGGCGTATGTCCTATGCTCAGTACGTTTCATGAAGAGCAGTTAAACTTACATTATCAGACTAAAACACACAGAGGAAGTCAACCCTTCAGCAGGAGCCATGCTGCTATCACCTCCCTGAATGTGTGAAAAGTCTGTGCCGTAGTCTCAGAGTAGCTACGTCGCTGACTCCCAGAGCAGGACAGGGGAGACCGTAATGACGTAACCCCACAGGAAGTCCTCGAGAGTTTAGATAAGCTCGGTTTGGCTGACCAAGTCAAAATCAATGTGTTCAAACCCCTCCCACATCTCCCCCTCCTCTCAAACATGGATGCTTTCACCCCACGCTCCACTGGCCCCTGCACTGGGCCTCATGCTGTTCTTCTCAAAGTACGTAAACAGACTGCTGCACTTCTTAGCTTTGGCACACAAGCTCCTTTAAGCTCCAGTAACCAGGATGTGTATGACTGTAACCCCTGGTCTTCTCGCCCGTCCTCCCCATACATACAAAGCTGGTGAAACACTACTGGTGAGATCTGAGGAACCTTTAGTAAGACCTCTCTGGTTTGGAGGTTAAGGATGGGACAGCCTTTGGCATGAAGGAGGCCCTAATGTCTGAACTCAGGTGAATCCATCACAAGAAGTCCTCCATGCACCTAGTCAGTCTGTCATATGAGCTCTAAATAGCTCATGCATCTCATCAGTGTACCAGACTGAGTTACTGGAACTAGCAATTAGGGAAGTGAAAGTTGGAAAGAGAAGTTGGCATGACTCATACTGCAGGGCACGCTCGGCAGTCCGGCTGTGCTGTTGTTCATTGGGTCGTTCTGTCGTCTTCTGACTTCATCTCTCACACCTGTCTGACGAGGTGCATTTCAGGTGACCCTAAAATTTGATGCTCTTTTAATTTCCTGATCATGCACTGACGTTCTTCAGCTTGGCGGGAAACATATTTCCATTGACTCGCAGTAGCAGCGGAAGGGGGGAGGGGTGTTGGTAGCCATGCTGGGTGTTGCTGGGCTGCACACACACACCTCCTCCTGTGTGGTGGCTGCAGACTGCTGCATTTCTGTGTGAAGTGTGAAAAAGCCTAACACAAAAAAAATGAAAACATGAACTGTGTATGTAATGCATTTAAACAGAGTTGCATGGATGTTTGGGAAAAGTATATTTCAATTATTTTAATTGTTGGAGTGACACCTCCTCCATAAAACTGCATGTGCACATTCAAGCAACAATGACAGCAAGCTCATTATAATTTTAAGGTTTTA